>NC_050467.1:27342995-27581019 GCF_013373865.1 Monomorium pharaonis
ACAAGATTTCCTTACGGTTATTTTCATGAATTTCGCATTCAAAATCAGATTCTTTATTTCGCGTTAATTCGAATGAATTTGCGATTTCGCGTGGTATTCGCGTTATTATATTAGATTTTCGCGTGTTATTTTTATCGCGGTCATTAAGACTAATTTTCATGCGAGAAGTTGGTTTTCTTTCGCTTACAAGTATGCGCTCGTCAGACAGTGGTGGCGTTGAGTCGCTAAAGGCTGGTTCACAGGTTTTGGGGATGATCACTGGTTCGGGCTGTTCGTTCGCGACTTCCTTGGAATCCGGTCGTCTCTGCTTCTGCTTCGCGACTGGTTTGGGGTCCCTCGGGTCGTTTCGTCTGCCTTGGGTTTGGATCGGGTCATCGTCTACCTGTAAAGTAACTAAATCGACTACGGAAGGTTTGGTTTGTTGTGGGCTCGGTTTCTCGTTCACTGGTTGTTTTATTAATCTCGCCAGCTCTTTCCTGGAATTTCGGGCAATTATGAGCGTGGGCTCCTGTCCTTCTAGAACCATGGCTTCAACGGTTAGGTATCTTGCAAAGATTTCAACGTGAACTGTCACGGCTACTATGGTCGTCCATTTTTCTCTCTTGAGGTATGCGGGGATATTCTTAGAGTCCGTTGTCCTTGGTAGTCTCGTTCCTTCGCGTTCAATCAGTTCAACCGCCTTGTCCGTGATGACATTGAACTCGCCACGTGTGTCCATGATCACTTTCACTTTTTTCTCCTCAACTCTACCTGTCACCCAGTTATTTTGCGTCTGGTTGAGTAGTAAGTTTCGGATACGAGAAATATGTCTCATGCCCTTTTCACTGATGGCCTGAGTTTTCCTTCGCTTTGTGACACGCGAAGTATCATTCTCGTCTGTTTGGATTTCGTTATCGGAATTTTCCGATAATAATCTTTTTTCGAGCGACTGTTTTCTCAACTCGTCTATGTATTTGTCGACTTCCTTTTTTGAGATAGTCTTCTCGCTTCTCGTTATCGTCATCATATTTAGTGTTTTTATTTCTCGTGATGTTTTTATTGTATTAATCTTTCTTTTTTCTGTTTCAGGTTCCCGGATCTTCTTCGACTTCTTCTGTGGTTCATCGATCGCGTTCACCTGGACTGGATCTTGCATCAACGCCTCTCTGTGCGGCTTGAGTTGACGGGAGTTGTACACCCCTATTACGTTGTCTTCGTCGTCTACAATCAGGTAAGCGTTTTCGCGTATCACTTGGCCTATCCTGTAGGGTCCGTCGTACACAAGGTGTATCTTTTTTGTTAATCTTCGGCTGGCGTCGCTTCTTCTGTGAAGCTTGACCCATACTCGGTCGCCAGGCTCGAACGGTTTGGCCTCTTCAGACTTATCCGCCTGCACCTTTCTCTTCGCAGCTCGTTTCCTCAGGGTCTCCGCCGCTCGTTCGATGGTCGCCTGTAGTTTTGTTTCCGCTTCCTGCTCGTCCTCCTCCTCTTCCAGCGGCTTCAAGCGCTCATTGATTGTCAACAGATCATTCTGGCCCTGATGTAGGTCCGTTGGTCTGCATCCGGTACTCGAGTGAGTGGTGCTGTTGATGGTTTTTTCCGCCCTTGAGATTATTCGGTCCCAACGAATTCGTCGGTCGTACGCGTATACCCTAATTATTCGTCCTATCTCCCTCATTACCCGCTCGACAGGATTGGACTGTGGGTTATACGGACTGGTTTTCCTGGCCGTGAGCCCCATTTCGGTCACGAATTCGCGCCATCGACCCGTTATAAATTGTCCTGCGTTATCCGTTAATATCTCATCCGGAATACCGACATCGTTGAAACATTGCAATTGCAGTGTGTCAATGATAGTGTCTAATTTTTGATTGGGCATTAGGTAAAATTTGGTCAGCTTTGAAAACTGATCCATGATTACTAGAATGTACTTGTTACCTCTCGCGGTTTGAGGCAATGGACCAAAAATGTCCAAGGAAATTACCTTACCGGGTTTCTTTGGCAACTCGTAGTACATCGTACCTCTCGTCGCGCGCGTGTGATATTTTGACGCCTGACAAACGTTACACGACGCAACTACATCCCTACATAATTTATCGAGGTTGTTGACTATGAAAAATTGTTTCGTGAAGTCTAATGTTTTATCGGTTCCAAAGTGTAACAAATAGTTATGTATTTTATATACTAGTTGCCATCTTATTCGGTCGGGAATGATGATTCTATCGCCGTATTCAGTTTTAAGACGAATTAGATCGTGCCTTATTTCGTATTTGTCCGGTTCGATTTCTAACTTAATACGAATACTATTTCTAACTTGCAACGAATCATCCTGTCTTTGCGCAAATCTCACAAATTCGAACCAGTTCGCGGTCTCGGTCTCGTCATCCGGTTCTCGGATAGCTGCTATTACTTTAGTGACCTCCGCTTTCTTCGCGTATCCGTTCTGTACGTTGTTTCGCGATAATGTGTCCGCCGTTACATTTTCTTTGCCGGGTACGTGACAAATCTCTAAGTCAAATTCGTTAAGGAAACTTATCCATCGCGCCATGCGACTGCTATCCTTCGCGCATGATTTTAAGAATCTTAGTGTTCTGTGGTCGGTGTGGACACGGATCTTACGTCCCAGGAGTGTCGCGTGCCATTTTTTTAATGCCCATACGAGCGCTAGGCACTCCATCTCCGTGACGGTGTAGTTAAGCTCGGCGCCCTTTAACGACCGACTGGCATAAGCTATTGTATATTTTCTTTCCGGTTCCGCGTCGCTGTATTGATACAAACGCGCTCCTAAACCGTATTTAGACGCATCAACGAACAAACCGAATTTCTTGTCGGGACGGATAATATAAAGCTTTTCGGCCTCGTCGAATGCCCTTTTAATTTCATTGAAGGCTTTCTGTTCAATGTCGGTCCATGCGAATTTCGTATTTTTTCTCAAGAGATTCTCGAGTGGTCTCGCGAGACTTGCCAGGCCCTTAATAAATCTTCGGTCCCAATTTATTAATCCCAGAAACGCCTGAATAGCTTTCTTATTTTTGGGTCTTTCGAAATTCTTTATCGCGGTTTTGGTATCGTTATGCATTTCTGCCGTGATCTCGTCGAACGTATGCCCGAGAAATTTAATTTGCGGTCGCATAAACTCGCATTTCTTCGCGTTCAGACGAAATCCGACTCTCTGGAGTCTATCTAAAACATAATTTATGTGGAACAAATGTTCTTCGACGCTATTGGACGCGATCAAAATGTCATCAAGGTAGACTATCGTGAATGCGTCGCATTCGTCGCCTAGTGCTTTTCGGATAGCTCGCGTGAACGAGGCTCCGGCGGTCTTAAGCCCGAAAGGCATCCGCTTGAACATGTATGTTTGATTGTCAAACATAAAGCCTGTATATTTTGCACTCTGCGGCGCTAATGGCACTTGCCAAAATGCTTTTGCGACGTCTAGGGTGGTGAAAAAACGCCTACTTCCTATTTGTCGGAACACCTCGTCTATAGTCGGCGGCTGGTCGTGGTCGTTACACATACGTTTATTAAGTTCGCGCGCGTCGAGACACAAACGGATTTCTCCCGATTTTTTGACTACGACGACCAACGGATTTAAGTATTGGGTTGCCGCTCGTTCGATGACCCCGTCTCTCTCTAATTCGAGAATATGCTCTCGGACCGCCGCTCGGTGGGCGTCCGGGATCGGGTATAATTTTGATCGGTACGGCTTGTCGGTCTTCATCGCAATCTCGTGCTCGTAGTGCGTAGTTTTTCCCAGCTCGTCACGAAATAACTCGGTGTATTTATTTAGTGTTGCGTTTAATAAAGATTCGGCCTCGTCGACGGTTATCGCTTGTATCGCTTTCGACGCGTCGGTATCCGCGACTTTATTGAATCGTACTGCAAACTTGTTTTCGTCGCATTCGAGTGTGGCGGCTTGATGCAACAGAAAGTCAATTCCGAGAATCATGTCGTACGTTAAATTTTTCACGACATAAAACTCATGAACAAACTCTCGGTTTCCGATTACGAACTCAAATTGGACTTTATTCGCGATCGGTTGTCCCTTATCATTAAAGGCCCCTCTCAATAAGAATTTACGTATCGGAATTAATTTCATATTAATCGCTTCGGAGTTTAGTTTGTCGCAAAGGTCCTTCGTTATGGCAGATATTTGCGCCCCTGTGTCGATCAGAGCGGTAACACGGACGTTTCGCATACTAACGCACACATAGGGTGTCGGTTTCGCGCTGTCCGCTCCCTGATCTTGCTCGGTCGCTTGTTCAATATCGCGCAGAATTTCCTTCGTACGAATAATTGCTAAATGCTTCTCCTCCGCGTTGTCGTTACCTTCGTCGCGTTCGCTCTCGATATCGCGATCTTTGGTTAACGTTTTAATCGCTGCGACCTTTTTTCGCGGTCTCGCGTCTTTGTTTGACACGGATTTCGCTTCGGTCGTTGCTTTTTTTCTTTGGTTCGATGCGTACTCGCGCTTCGCCTTTTCCGCGTATTTTTTGTTGTACGGGACTAACTCGCGTGATTCCGTTTCTTCGGCGTCGGATTCGGATATCGCTTCGGTTATTCGCGCTTTGTTTGAGTAGTCGCTTCGCGTACGCGTCCCTTTCCACGGGTATCGGCTTGCTTTTGCATCGTCTTCTGTTTTATTTTCGCCGCGCCATTTTTCTTTACGTCTCGCGCTCGTCGCGTCGCCGTTGTTTACAAGGCGTTTGTCCTTGTCGGTTTCCGTACGCTTCGGCACATAGGACTGTTTAGCAATTGTTTTCGGCGTTGCAGCGTTCTTTTGTTTATCGTCGCTTGTTTTCGTTGCTCTGTTTCGCCCACGTTCGTAGTCAATTTCGTCGAGCAGTTTAACGAATTCTTCGACGTTTTTTACTGTCGACGGGCGAATTTCCCTCGCGACATCGCGTCCGAAATGTCGTTTCACATTTCGTATAATTTCCGCTTCGGACATCGGTGGATTAAGATACTTTGCCTGTTTCGCTACGTTTAACGCATATTCGGCCATTGAACTAGTCGTGGTTTCCTTGTACGAGCCGGTGTACACTTCTTCGCGGAATCGCGCTTGCTGTTCCTCTCCCCAAAAGTAATCGAGAAACATTTTTTTAGCTTCGTGTATATCGTCGGGCTCGCGGATATCGTACCAGCTCGATGCTGATCCGCGCATACACTTCCCGAAGAAGTACAATTGCTCGGACTCGTCTATGGATTCGTATGCCGCGATTCGTTCAAAACGTCTAATAAATTTCATAGGATTCTGAGAATCCGTCTTTCCGTAGAATCTCAGATCCTCGAAAGGGCTTTTGAGCCAACCGCCTTTAGGCAGTCTCGCTTGAATAGCCTGAGCCTCGTCGCGGGCGATCGGTTCACGCGTCGGCGCGTTTGCAAATACTTCGGTACGCTCGCGTTCGTTACGCTCGCTCTGATTTGATTCACGCAACCGTCGTTCACGCGTCTCCAACGTCTCAAGCCTTTGACTAAGCTCTGCCATCAACAATACGATTTCATCACTCCTATTCAGACCAATCTCCTCTTTTCGCGAGGCTTCGTTTTGTTCGATTCGTCTTCGGAGGATTTCATTCTCCTCGATTACGCGCTTCACATCCGCGGCAGACATTTCGGTAGTACCCTCCGCCATTTTAGCCTTGGATCGCGTTACGCGCTCGTCAATTGTTTTTTTCTTGGGTGAATGCTGCACCCTTGGCTTCGTATAATCGTGAGAAGGACCAGGTTCACTATCCGATTCCTTACTCATGATAAGACTTCGTTTCCGATTTACGACTTAAATCGTCACCGGTTTGGACACAGAACTCGTTTACGTAACACACGAATCGCCGCTATGTCCCGATAAACTGGTTTTGCAATTATCAATCGCGGTTTATTCGCTCGGGCTAGTGACGTCCTGTCACGGTCGCCATGTCAAAAAAAAAAAAAAAATTTAATTTTTGATTTGTGACGTACCGACGGGCCTACGGCTTGCCAGAGAAACGTTCTACTGGGTTCCGGACTTCGTTTCCGAATTTACATGCCCAAATCCGCGCGTTCGTACGAGCCTTCTACTGTGACCGGGTATCGAATTACGGGAAGTCGTGACTTTGTGAATATCTGGACTCACGTACCTTTTTTGTCTCGAAGACACGGTCGCCAGCTTCTTTGACCCTCTAAGAAGCAAGGAGATGCAGTCCGAACCTCTCAATAGCGTTAGGGCTGCTGTTGCTATGCGGGAAGACGCCGCCGTTGCTGCGCGCGCTATCCCTGATGCTCACGCCACGATGTTCTCCTCGTTGCACTGAGCTACGTAGCGTAGTTTGAGATTCACTAATCCCTTCTTTTTCTTCTGTTTCAGGTGCTGCTGTCGTCGCAGGGAATCGTCGTCGTCGCTGGATCACCACACGGGAACTTCGCCGAGTAAGTATGATTTTGAGGTTATGTTTACTGGCGGTCATGTTTTTCACGAGGTGTCTTTATTCACAGGACTAGGACTCACCGTGGGAACGAGGATGCACGGAAAACAGGTAAGTAAATGCGCCTTAATGTTTATAACACTAACAAAACGGTTTATTTCAGGTATGATTGGAACTACAAGAATTACACACACCCGTCCGCGGCGCTTGTTCACACACGTGTTATCGAGTATCACTCCTACGAGCTGATTCGCCTCGTATGTCGTACGCACAGACGCGTAGGTTCGATCTTGCACACGCGATGCGTGTATATGCGAGTTGACGTTTTCGTCACGGAACTTACGCACTCGCGAAACTCGTACTCTATTTTCCGAGGTTGTATCGCTACGACGTGTATAGCGCGCGAAACTCTATTTTTGGTTGTCCGCGGTGTTTTCGCTACCAAATTCTACGCGCGAAAGCTCTCGAGAGCTCACGCAGGAGGTTTTTATACCGGCGTGGGACAATCCCCCACTCCGGTTCCGTCGGCCAATTGCGCGAAGCGTCGGTCGCGAACACGCGGGAACGGCGCATCCGCCCCACTCTTGCCCGCGCGTCCAATGGCGGTCCGCGCGCTGGCGCTGTGTCGCGGGTAATGTATCGCTTCCCCCGCCATTTTGTTTCGACCAATCAGGTCATTTCGCAGTCGTTCGCGTTGGAGCATGGCTGAGATTGCTCCCTTTGCCGTTGGCGCTGGTGTCGTCGCCATTTCGTGTATTGCACCTAAAGTGCAGCTTGATTGCACTAAGTGCAATCTTTTGTAATGCCTGATATATGTTATTGAGAAGTTTTTCGAGCACTTTCATGCGTTATAAGACTGACTAAAGGAAATAATATGAATGTTAAAACGAATATAATAAAATTGTAAAATATAATGTAAACGCATGAGCTATGATAAAGGAAATGTTTAACCTGAGAAAAATTATATTTATTAGTAGAAAATAATACTCCTGCAGCATAACCTGCAGTTCAGACATGTTTAGTAATAATTAGGCAAAGAATAAAGCCTGTTGTACCCCTCGTTGTGAGTACGATTTGGGATCGCTGCCAGAGATCTCGCGAGGAAGGTATTTCGTCACATACACCGTTATTTGTCTTGAACACTTTTATTCTTGTATTCAGTTACAATAGTTAGATCGCGACCCCGCAAGGCAGAGTGTCGCGTCTAGGAACTTGTTGTCCACGACCCCGCAAGGCAGAGTGTCATGGTGGTATATTTAGTATAAGTTATCTCGGCGATACACGACCCGCAAAGCAGAGTGTCGTGTGTAGTCTTAGTTTGTCTACTTCGGATTGACCCGATCCTCACCTTCTTTTGCCGGTTTATATATCCGATAATTCGGTAGTTGGATCGAAAGAAGGGGAGGATTGCGTGAGGGCGTAAATCGGTCAGTATTCCAAATTATTGCTTAGACAGCAAGTGTTGTCTAAGGAGCATTGCGCTAATTGTCGAGCGGATTGCGCGAAACCTCGCGCGATGCGCTCGATGCTGACTGCAGTTGACCGACTTACGTCATCGTGTTACTGACACCTTATCGTTATGAGTGTGTCACTCATAACATCCCTCCCCCCTGATAAAAAGAAAATAAGGGTACTGAATTTTCGCTTTTTCGCTTATAGTTATATCGCGTCGTCAGATTGTTTACAATTTTCGTTTTTTCGACGCTTATAAACTATATATAATTACAATAATAATTACAATAATTACATTACAGGGTGTCGGATGTCGTATATACAATCTTTCGTAAAAAAAATTATCTTTTGACTTAAATGACGAATTATGCGCAAAATAGAATGTTTAATTTTGGGTGCCCTATTATAAAATTTGTTTCTGTCTTCTTTTGAGGTATTCTCCTCGTTTCGGTTTTACTTTCTTTCTTTTTCATTATGCTTCTATGAACGGTTTTAGTCTATTTGTGTGTACACGTGTTGACGTCCTGCCCTTTTTTATTGTATAATTTGCGTCTGAGTGTTTTTCAGTGACTACGTAGGGTCCCGTCCATTTTGCGTCTAGTTTTTTAGATCTCCCGCGGCGGAGAGTCTCATCATACAGGAGTATTTTATCTCCTATCTTGTATTTTATTTCTTTAGTAGTTTTATCATAATATTTCTTGGCCTTTTGTTTTTCTTTTTTAATTTTTTCCCTCGCGATCTGGTTCGTTGCCCTTATTTTTTCTCGCAGTTCCTGTGCGTAATCCTCGTAGTTATACGTAGGATTCGGGGGTCTGCTCAGGGCTGTCGGTAGTTCGGCTTGTCTTCCGAAAACTAGCTCGAACGGAGTGAATCCAGTCGCCGTGTGGGGGGTAGTATTATACATATGCATTGCATACGGGATCCATTCGTCCCAGTCCGTCTGCTCTTTATTTATAAAATGCCGCAGATATTCCGCTAATGTTCGGTGCGATCTCTCAAGGGTGCCGTTGCTCTCAGGGTGGTAAGCAGTGGTTAGAATCTTGTCTATCTTCAGTAGCTTACACGCGTTTTTGAAGATTTCGCTTGTAAAATTTGTCCCTTGGTCTGTCAGGATACATTCAGGTGTACCGTATTCTAGGACAATCTTTGTTACAAACTCCTTGCTTACCGTGTTTGCCTCTTGGTTTGGAATTGGCATCGCCTTGCTGAATTTTGTCAGGTGATCTTGGAACGTTAGCAGGTACTTATTTCCATTTGCTGTCTCTGTCAGTGGTCCCACGATGTCCAGAGCGCATTTTTCGAATGGTCGGCTATCCGTAATTACTAACGGTATCTTATTTCTTTTAGATAGTTTGTTTTTCTGGCAGAGTTCGCATTTTTTAATATGTTTTTCTACGTCTGCCGTTATTCCGGGCCAGTTATATTTTAACCGTATCCTTTTTAGGGTTCTTTCGACCCCTTGATGCCCTCCGGTGGGTGCATCATGGTATTCGTGTAATATTTTTCGCTTTTCTTCTTCCGTGTAGCTTTGCACGGTCTCATTATTTTTGTTTTCTTCGTTGCTCACGTGTATTTGATTGTGCTCTCCGTCTTCTTTTAACGCGAGCATTTTATCAGCCGTCTCCGTAATGTGAACCTCTGGTTTCACGTTGCGGCTCAACGCATCGGCGTTTGCGTTCGCGCGTCCGGCCTTATGTACGATTTCGTAATCGTATTCTTCCAATTTTAAACGCCACCGGATTAATCTCGATCCAGGGTCGTTTACACTGAATAGCCATACAAGGGGCTTGTGGTCAGTGATAATTTTAAACTTGGTGCCATATATGTACGGTCTGAAATGCTTGACGGCCCATACTATAGCCAGTAATTCTTTTTCTGTTGTGCTATAGTTTTGTTCTGCACGATTTAGCACTCGACTCGCATATGCTATAGGGCGGTCTTTGCCTATCGGTCCTTGCGATAGTACGGCTCCCACTGCGTAATCAGAGGCATCCGTTGTTACGTTGAATTCTTTTGAGAAATCAGGATACTGAAGTACCGGTGCGGTCATTAGCTTCTCTTTTAGTATGTCGAAAGCAATCTGTTGCTCCGTGGACCATACAAATTTTTCTGACTTTTTTGTCAGTTTAGTTAGCGGCTTAGCTATCCTCGAAAATTCGTTGATGAACTTTCGGTAATATCCGGCGAGGCCTATGAAAGATTGCACGTCTTTCACCTTCTGAGGTGCCGGAAAATCTTTTATTGCCTGTAATTTGGCGGGATCGGGGGAGATTCCCTCTTCTGAGATTATGTGTCCCAGGTAATTTACTTCTTTCCGCAGGAACTCACATTTGTCCGGCTGCAGTTTTAAATTGGCTTTTCGTAAGCGCCGTAGTACTTCCTTTAGACGTTTATTATGGTCTTCCAGACTTGAGCCATAAATAACTATATCGTCTAAGTACACAAGGCATTTTAGCCCTTGCATTCCCGTGAGTACTGAGTTCATCAGCCTCTGGAATGTTGCAGGTGCATTTTTTAAACCAAATGGCATTCGATTAAATTCGTAATGTCCATATGGGGTGGAGAACGCTGTCTTTTGCCTATCGCGTTCTGCCATGGGTATTTGGTGATACCCTGACGCTAAATCTAGCGTAGTAAAATACTTGGCGTTTCCTAGTTGGTCCAAAATTTCTTCGATATTGGGCAATGGAAACGAGTCGCCGATCGTTAGATCGTTTAATTTTCGGAAGTCGATGACTATCCGTAGTCGCGGTTTTCCGCTTGAGTCAGCTTTTTTGGGAACCACTAATAAGGGTGCATTCCACTGACTTGTACTTGCTCTGATTATTCCGTCCGTGAGTATCTGCTTCATTTGATTATTTACTTCCTCCTTGTGCTTGGTGGGGAGGCGATACGGCCGTACGTTTACAGGTGCCGTGTCAGCGCGCGTGTGGATCTCGTGTTGCACGGCGGCCGTGCAAGACAGGGGTTCTCCGCTTAGATGGAAGACGTCTTGATAATCTTCGCATAAGCGCAGGAGGGCCTGCCGTTCCTCTGAGTTGAGGTGTTGCGTTCGTAGCATTTGTCAAATCCGCTCCTTCCGAGGGAGGTGAGATTTGTTTTTTGGTTCAGCGACCACGGTGTAAACCTCGTGAGGATTTTTCTCGCTTAAATCCTCTACGGTAACGACCGGTGTGTTGATCCGTATTGTCTTATCAGTGGTATTGATTACACTGATCGGACATGAAAAATTTTTTGGTTTTACAAGGCATCTGCCAATGTAAACCCCTGGAGCTGGTTCCTGGGCCCGTACGACTCCAGTTTTGTTTCGATTAGTCACGGCCCTTACAATTGTTTCGCTGCGAGGTTTTAACACGGTTTGTTGATGATTTGAATTTCAGAGTAACGTCTGTTATCGTTAACTTTTTCTGGTTATAATCGCACGTTACTTGTTGCTTTCGTAGGAAATCTAATCCTAGGATGCCATCGTATTCTAGCGGAAAATCATCCTTTACTACGTATATCGGATGCTTTATCTTATGCTTGCCTAGCTCTATTGTTGCCTGTATTTTTCCTATGGTGTAGACCTTGTGGCCTGTTATCCCGACGAGGGCTATTCTTTCATGGCGAATTTTGGTTTCGCCTTTTAAATTTTTTACTTTTATTAACGAGAGTGTGGCTCCGGAATCGAATAACATGTCGATTTTTCCTGATTTGGTTTCTCGTATTGAAAGTGTGACTAAGTCGAGTCCGCTATCTTTGTGTGCGTCTCGCTTTACATGCGTAACTTGATACGCGGCGGCGGTGCCCGTCGTGCTCGAGTCATCGTCCGAGCTCTCGTCGCTACTTGCCGTATCGGCATGTTTTATCATTTTGACGGCCTTACTTGTACGCTGTTTAGCGTCCTTTTCTATTTTCCTTTTTGGCTTTGCTTCCGGGCGATCCTCGTCTTTCGGTGAAGGTCGTCCATGCAGGGTCCGGCAGTCGTTTCGGCTGTGGCCCGTTTTCTTGCAGTAACTGCATTGTTGTACTGCTGTATTTACTCGTGGCCGTCCTTCCGGTCGGGGTAATTCGAACCGGTTGGCGTATCTGCTGCTTCGGCAGTCTCTTCCATCGTGCCCGATTTTTCCGCACTTTCCGCAACGGATGGTCGGAGCACGGTTATTGCGTTGGGCATTTGGCATATCCCGCCTATTGCCGTTGAGGCGCGTGCTTGCCCCCTTAACTTTTTCTTCCGCACTAGCTCCTGCGATTGCTTCTTGAAGCGTGTTGTACCGTTGGGCTCGGACTAATAGCTTTATTTCTTCGTGTAGCCCTATCTGGTAGTTGTAAAGGGCTTGTTCCTTGATGCTCTCAAGTATCGCCCGCTGCTGTTCTATTGTATGGTTTTTTCCTTCCTCCATGGATTCGTATAACTCCATGGCCAAGTTGTCTACTCTTCGTTCAAATTCTTGAGCGGTTTCGTTTGACTTTTGTTTCAGGGAGTTAAATTCGAGCTGCAAATGGGCGGTGCTGCGCTTGCCCAGATATTCATTTTCTAATTCCCTTTTTAACTGGTCGTAGTTTTCTATATCGCGAGTGTGGAAATCCATCATCGCCTTGCCCTTGAATTTGGTACATAGTATCGCGTCGAGGAGTATGAATTCGTCCGACGGATGTATGTTTTTCATCGCATAGGAGCTGGCGTTTAAAAATTCTCGTACTCGTTCCCTCGAAGTTCCATTAATTTCGGGGATCATATTTCGCGCTTCTTTCCAGCTTAAATTGTAAGTGTTGGTCCCATGCCGATGTCGTACATCTCGGGGTGAGTGCCCATACGACAGATCTAACGCATGGTTAGTCGGTTGTCGCGTATTTCTAGCCGTTTCTCGCGGCGGCGGCTGTGCTTCGTGTCGGTTTCCAAGCTGGAAACGAAGCTCGCGAATTTCGAATAGCAGGTCATGGAGCATCATATTCTCCATGGGATGCATCGGTCGCCTATGAATTTGTGGCGCCGTCGGTGAACTTTCGCTTTGTTCACTTAAATTATTACGGAGCTCTTGTGCTTCCTCTTCGGGTTCTTCCCGGATTACGCGAGGCGACGCATGTGGTAGGGAGCGTGTCGAAGGTCCCGCTACGTCTGTCCGCGTTGGTGAACGTGTGTCCATATTGTCGTTTATTAGACTAAAGTCTGGTCCCTGTATCGGGAACGCGCGTTCAGTCGTGATATTTGGCGAAATTGCTCGACTATTCAAAAGTCGAAGCGCGTTATCGAATATTTCTTCTAACGCGTCTTGAACAACGTTAAGCGCTGTATCAGTGTTTTGGTCGGACATTTACGTACGAGTGTAAGCGCGTGTGCTGAGTTCGCGTTTTATTTCGCGGTATCGTATGTCGCGTTGCGCTAGTGCGTTTGCATTCGTATGCCTTTGAAGTACAGTAGCTATCTTAGCTATGTCTTTTTACGGTAATCGCGGTTACCGGGGGTCAACCGATATTTTGCTCTATTCGTGTTACAGTTTTATGTCGTCCTACGCTCGTTTCGCGTTACAATTTAATGTTTGTCGGACTTACATAAGTACGATGAGCTGCATGGTGCGGCGATCAGCTGAGCCTTGTCGCGGTAGGTCTCGGCGTCGTCTTGAGTTTCACTCTTATCGCTGACGCGCTATGTACGCTCCGGCGTGGCTGGCTTCCTGGCCTGTACAGCTGATTGCTCGGTGACGCTTGGTTCCTCTTGGATCTTCCTTTTGGCAGTGCAAATCCCACCGCTGCCACCACTGTTGTACCCCTCGTTGTGAGTACGATTTGGGATCGCTGCCAGAGATCTCGCGAGGAAGGTATTTCGTCACATACACCGTTATTTGTCTTGAACACTTTTATTCTTGTATTCAGTTACAATAGTTAGATCGCGACCCCGCAAGGCAGAGTGTCGTGGTGGTATATTTAGTATAAGTTATCTCGGCGATACACGACCCCGCAAAGCAGAGTGTCGTGTGTAGTCTTAGTTTGTCTACTTCGGATTGACCCGATCCTCATCTTCTTTCGCCGGTTTATATATCCGATAATTCGGTAGTTGGATCGAAAGAAGGGGAGGATTGCGTGAGGGCGTAAATCGGTCAGTATTCCAAATTATTGCTTAGACAGCAAGTGCTGTCTAAGAAGCATTGCGCTAATTGTCAAGCGGATTGCGCGAAACCTCGCGCGATGCGCTCGATGCTGACTGCAGCTGACCGACTTACGTCATCGTGTTACTGACACCTTATCGTTATGAGTGTGTCACTTATAACAAGCCTGTTTTCATGAATACTGCAAATGGAACTTACGATATGTAATATGAACTCGATTTAATTGAATTTAAGGAAAAAATAATAATGCTTCTACAGATGATTCTGCAGTGCGAGCCTAAAGCTCTTTTTAAGATAAACAAAGGTCTTAACGCCTGACTGGCGATGTTTTAGTTTTACGCCGCGCTGAGCTTAATGATTTCAACGCGGGGTTAAACGACATACAATTGATATATCTTTTTAGGAAAGAAAGAAAAAAAAACTAGATTTATTTATAATATTTATGTCTTAATGCTAAGAGTATATATGTATGTATATGGTAGCGATAATACTAGGTATCAAACTTAACTAAACTTAACCTATACGCTACAACAACAGGAAACAATTTAAACTTAATCACATAACGTAAGGTTGTAAGCTAAAAAAAAAATAAAAAAAAACAGAAAACGGGGGGTGTCTGGGCCGCGGTGCGCGTCTGGCCGTCCTCAGCCTCCCCTGTGGGTCATGGCGTCGTCCTGGGCCTTTGGGCTGTTGGTCTCACCAGGAATCGGGTCGTTGGTCCTCCGTTTGTCAATCCGGATTACCGGGTAGGCCCTGATGATGTCCCTGCTGCTGGATGGCTCCGCTTCCTGTTGCGACTGTTGAGTGCTTCCTAGGGGCGGTCTCAAGGTTAGGTTGTGACCGTACGAAATATAATAATTAAAGAAATCTTGGGAAATCGTGTAATTTCTTACGAAAAGAGTTATAACGGTCGCCAGGTCGGTGTACTCTCCCGCCGCCAGGATGTGGTCTCGCCCTTGAGCGTAGATGATATTTTCCTCAAGACTCTCTAATTTCGGTTGTGGACGTCTCGCCGCTCTCGAGGATGTCCTCTGTGTTTACGCTGGGGATGTCCCGGGATGATGCAACAGGTCGCTTTGACTACAGTTGCCACGCGGTATGAGAAGATGGCCGCTTCCGAATGGACTCGCCCATGCGTGGGTACGGGAAGAATGATAACACAGCACATACACAATTACTCTGCTTTATTGCGAATTAACGCATTTCAGAAGCTCACACACACTCGCGTGCACGATCGGCAGACGCATAATACGCGTGCGGCTGTTAATCACTTAAGCGCGGGTCGAAGCTTATCGCATGGCAACGCCCGGCGTGTGATGTAATGCGATGTATTTAACGCGCACGTTCGCACTACGCGGAAATGCCTGCTCAGAGTGTAACCGGAATGGTATCGCACGTATTGAATTCACGCACTTCCGATTCTGACTCTAATTAATTAACGAGATTCGATTACGCGCGAAACGCGTTCTCGCACCACGTCCGCTCTCGTCGAGATCTCGTGGCAGACTTTTTTAGTCGTTACAACACGATCGCTGCATGCTCTCATGCATCCCCCACTCGGCGCCTTCCGATTGGCGCTTTCAGTTATATCTGATGTCTCTGGCCAATCGGGAAGCGTCGAGCGGTTATCTCTTTCACACTATCGCTTGCGCTCTCTCGGTATTTCCGGATCGCCTGCGCGTTCCGGAAATCCTAGTAACAATAGTAAGGAGGATTTCCAGCATCGATTCCGGTACGTTCGCTTTTCATCTCATGTGTCAACCAATGAGATGACGTTAATGCGCTATTTGCGTTAATTAATTAATTAACAGAATTTAAGTAACTAAAGCGTTGTTACGCTCACCAAATGATTACGCTTACATGTATAGCGTACAAGAAAATGCAATTTTTATGAATTTAATGAAATTATGCCGGAATCGTTGCTATCGTTTATAACGCATTTTTATGATAATAATTAAATCAGAAAACAATAAAATAAATATATTATACGCGAATCTATCGCTTCTGGTCGAGACTAGCACTTGAATCACTCGGAGATATGCTCGTAAATCGTGTACGTGATATTCGCGTACGCGGGCGTTGTCTGTTCGACGGAAAGTGTAATTAATACTGAATAAATCGTCGTCGCCCATTGTATATGTATAACAAAAGTAATTGTACCCGGAATTGACATGCTAACATGCTGGTGTTCGTTCATACGATACCGTTGCTGTTGGTCCATTGCACGACCATGGGGAACATAACCCCTATCTGTCAAAAGGTGTATGACGGGTTGCCTCTCCGTAAGGCGCTCGGCGTACGCTTGGCTGGCTTACGCGGCTCGGCGAGTGACTCGACCTTTGATTATTAATAAAATGAAAGTTTTATCGGCGAATTGACATATCGTCGGGTAATTGATACATGAGTCATATGAATATAAGAAAATATATATTTATCGGCTACATAAGGCGTTTATCGGTCGCGTAGCTTTCTAACATAATTATACGCATTTTGCGTAACAGGAATATATAAAATTAACATAAATCTTGCCTGTTCGGCTTACAATAATAATTATAATCTTTAACGGTTATATGATATAAAATCAACCTTAACTTAACGCGCGGCATTCTCACACACACACATACTATGTTCGCGGCGCGTTCGCGGTCGCGGGTCGTGCGCTCTGCCGTTCGCGCTTACAAAAGAAAAGAACTTTATGTATTTTACAAAAAATAAACTTAATCTAAAGGTCCACAAATTGTGACGCTTGGGGTATGTCGTGGTCATCGTCGGACGGCTCTTCGATGTTTTGCGGAGGCTCGGAGACGGTGATTCTAAATGCTGCGTCTTTCGGCTCCTTCGTCGGCGTCGTCGGATGTTGGTGGCGGGGATCGGCTGACTCGGCTATCGGTGGTGACTCGTGCCGTCTCGGCGTCGGGATCGGCCGATTCTCTGGAGATGCCTCGCCGGATTCTCCGACTTCCTCGGGCTGTCGGCTCGGCGGTCGCCTCTCCTCCATCCTCGTCACTGTGACAGCCAGGTCTCGGATTGCAGCTACGCCGAGTATCGGTGGCGGCTGCAAGGTTAGGTTAGGTTAGGTTGAGTGTGGATAAGCCTTTAGGGCATGTGGTTATCTTTAATCCTACGTGCGGGATAAGATAGTCAATATTGGTAGTTAAAGTCTTTAAAATGGGCTAAATTTATAATAATTAAATTCTGCGTGCGGAATAGTATTGGTGAAAGTGTAGGGACCATTGAAATATTTTAATTAATGGAATAATTAATGAATAAAGACGTCGCCGCGTGCTTGGATGAGTATCATGCACGTAATGGCGGACGCCGCGTGATAGTAATATAATATATTTTGTTAGATCGGAATAAAAGAATTATTATGACTTTCGATATCGAAAATAATGCTAGTGCGATCTAAATAACTCAACAGACTAGTATATATCTATAAATGTTTATTAAAGCTTACGAAAAATAGTTGCATAATTCTAAGGTGTAGTGTGGAAATTTAATTATAAAAGACAAAGAACGAGCTAAATTATGCAAAGCTATGGACTTATAATGGAGGATTAGATATGGACTTGGCTAAATTGATAACAAAGCGCATTAATGGACAGACTAAATTGTGTAGTGAAAGTAGTGTGAGCTCAAGAAGCTTGTGGATTCCCCGGTGAGTTAAACTTTTCTGATTCGTCAAACTGCTGGTTCTAGGGGCATTGAAGGACGCTATATGCACTCCACTAGTACCTCCACCTGTGCCCCACCCTAATGCACCACAGTGCATGGCGTCTACTATCGGTGAGTGCAATCATCCAATGACGACAGATAAGGAGGTTAGAAAACCAAGCCTGCACTGATGTGAATATGAATATGAGCTGAATATGATCAGAACATAATATAGTATTTGGAAATTAGCAACAACAGCATAACATTTTAATTATTGATTCCAATCGTGATTAATCTAAGTGATTAAGTAGTAGTAACAAAAACTTCTACCATTCTGTTTAAAACTTTATAACACGAGTCATATAATGTTACATATAATACTCTGATTTAACGTTTATTCTTGGCTGTGAAGAAATGTAAAAGACATTTGGGGGTAATTAATTAATTAATTTTAATTCTGATGCTTAAAATGTGAAACATTATTCTGAAGAAAATGGTTGAGTAGTGGAAACTTGATTTAACATATGAACACCGTGCAGGCCACAGCAGAATGTTAATGCGCTGTGACTTGTGTGTACTTGTATTACCGGAATATTGTAATTGTTAAACCAAAAATCAGCGCTGGATAAGAATATGCATGCGGCCACCAATGCGCAGTGGCAAATAAATATTTTAATACACGAGGATCATTACTTAAACAATGTTAATATAAGCGGTTTTATATGCATTATGGTAGATAAAAAAATATTCTCCTTCTTTATACATGATGCATGAAATTAGAAATATCAAATAAAGCTGGAATTGTTATTGTGGCTTTGTAGAGTATTAAAAGTAAATAAGTACTTAATAGGGATCTTTAATAGAAAATTTAGTATATTAATCAAATAACATAGTTTATATGATAGTAATCTCATTATATTTTAATTTGGAAACATTAATGGGGAATAAAAATGAGATGGTGTCTCTGGGTATACTCTAATGTATGTAAAAGCATTGATTAATACTAAAATACACGTATAAAGAACAAGAAATCGTTCTTTATTTATGCACATGATTATTAAACTAGTAAAAATAAAACTAAAATAAACAAGTATTTAATAGGGATCTTAAACAGAAAATTAGTATATTATTCAAATGATATAGTTTATATAATAGAATCTTATTATATTTAAATTGGAAACACTAATAGTGAATAGAAATGAGAAGGCGACTCTATGTACATCTTAATACATGTAAAAGCAATGCTTTTATCTTGAACAATACTAAAATACACGTGCGAAGATCAAGAAATTATTCTTTTAGTCATGTATATGATTATAAAACTAAAAAAAATAAAATGGAAATAAATAAGTATTTAATAGGGATCTTAAATAGAAAATCAGTATATTAACTAAATGATATAGTTTATATAATAGAAATCTTATTATACCTAATTTGGAAATAGTAATGGGGAATAGAAATGAGACTGATTTTATGTAAGTTAAACTTGGAAGAAATTTATTTAACAAAATAAAGAATAAGTGAAAAGAGTATATACAAATAAAGAAGATTATAAAGTATTTTTTCTTTTATACAGTAAATATATGATCAAAATAATAAATCTGTTGAATTGATGTTATAGACATTGGATTTATAAAAGATTCCTAAATGAAACTTTAATTGGCATAAGTGAGGTGGTGTCCACGTTGAAGTATTGTATAGACAGCTACCGTACTGGTTAAAGCAGCGATAAGTTGTAAAATAAAACTGATTTGATAGTTAATGTAATGTCCGAGTAGCTAGACAGACGGGATAATATCTGAAAACAATAATTTAGTATTATACCAAATTACTATTAAATGACTAGACAAATGTGCTCCAAGAACAATAGCTTACCTTAAAATAAGGCGTCAGAGAGAATAGTCAGCTCATTAGTGTGGAGATGAGGTGATACAGATGTTGTGGCAGTGGCTGCGGGCGCTGCGCCAAGTATCTATAAGGCAAATTAATAAGAAATGCGAATGCATTCATTAGGTAACAGTAAAATAAAACATATAAATAATTGTATAGATTAAAGAAATTTGAAGAATAATTACTCACCCTAAAAGAAAGATAGGAAAAATAATTGACATGTAGATGTGGATAGTTGCGACATAGATGTAGTGTTGAATAGAGACACCGAGTTTCCTCCTGCGTTGTGCTGATTATCTATAAGCTAAGGCAATAAGTGAGATGCATGCATTCACGGGATGACAGTTTCAGTTTACTAAATATAAGAAATACATAATAAATCTCTTGGATAAAATTTAACCTCCAAATAGCAAGTGTCAATAAAAGTATTGATTTAACAAAAAAGTTTAAAAGTTAATTAGAAGGTAGAATAATATAACTAATCTACAGTTATATTTAAATAAACATTACATTATGATTTTTGTCTGGTCATCCTGTGGAAGCATTACTGGAAAAAGGATGCTTTCAGCCAGTCTCTCAGATGATGGATGGCTTCGCTCTTCTGGGCCTTACATTTTGGAATGTTATAAATAACTGAATAATTAACTTGCCGTCGAAAGCGGTATTGTTTATAGTAGCTTTTTACAGTGTTGATGTGAAGAGTATGAAATAAAGTCTTTTCAGGTTATTCCACTGATGTAATATGGTGCTTGGAATCAGTGATGGGAACTCGCGAGATATTCCGCGCGGCAGGCGCGTTCGTGCGCATGCGTGAGGTGACGTATCAGTACTTTTTCAGTGACGGTTGTAGGTACTATATCGGGTGCCTACAAGGGTCCAAACATGCGTATAAGTGGCTATATTTTATTTTTATTATATGTTGTTTTAATGCGCCATATTTATTATGTTCAATTTTAGTGCAAAAATGTTAATAAGATTTTTACAAGTTTCTTATAATAAATGTTGATATTTATGTATTAAATCGGCTATAATTGTTACAAAAAAATATATTAAATAAATAAAATTTATTATTGTTCATAAGTAGGATTTTGTTTTAATATAAAATATTAATAAAAACTTTTCTCTTTACAATATTCTTCACATTCTTTTATCGATGAATATTAGGACCTTTACAGTACCACTAAATATATACGTTAATGCGCTGCGCCGCTGTTGCTTAGATGCGCGTGCGCGAGAAATATCTCGCGAGTTCCCATCACTGCTTGGAATAGAGAAGTACCATATGGTCATATGTAATGTAGAGGGTTAACCTACACTAGTCTAAAGGCGTACTCACATGTTAAATCGAGGCAAATTTTTGGGTGATGTCACCACTATAGATATAAGTGATAGATAGGAAACTATTAGTCAAAGCAAGGTCTAAGCGAAAGTGTGAAAGAACCTAAAGACCAGTTCACAACTAAATATATAAAATCAAGAAGTTATAAACGGAAGACTAAAAGTGGATCCATAAGGTACATACGCGTTAAGTCAGTCAACATAAAGAAACAACATAAGGGTTAGCTCATAACTAAATGTTAAAAAATTGAGAAATTATAGACGAAAATTAAAGTAGATACATAAGGTATTATATACGCGTTGATGAAATAGCATAAGGGCTATTACACAACTAAATATAATTAAACATATAAAATCAAGAAGCTATGAATGGAAAATTTAAGTAAACCATAAGGTATTGCATTGAAAGTTTGGAACTTTAGGCTCTGTACATAAACATATAAGCAACCTTTAGGTCGCTACCAAATGACTTTGAGCGAGCGACCAGATCTGGACAATAATGTAAACGATATTAAGGGCTTACCCATTGATATAAAGTAATTCATTTAATTCATTTAATTAGGTCTCATACACACTATAATGGAACTGTCAATATTTTATTTTGGGTTCTGTAAGGCAGTCAATAAATAAGCTGTGGCCGCTTACTTAGTAATATTTGCGTTAATTGATTTAGGATTAAGATAAGCTGTGTATTATGTATTATGTCTAAGGATAGAATCTAAGCTAATACACGAGAACTTATATATACATCGAAGGTGCATTATGCTTTGTATATGGACCCATGGGTGAATGTTTAGGGCTAATTCATAGGTTAAGTTGTGGATGCATTTAAAGCTTGTTCATATAATAAATATTGAACTTAATGGTGTACTACCGTGTACTTTAGTATATAAGCTGAACTTTAAATAAGAAATTTTTTGTGAATACTTAAAGCCTACCCACAGGTCAGCTTGCGTATGTAACTAAAGCCTCGTACGAATAACAAATAGTGAACGTACTGGTGCATTACTGTATACTTTAGTATATAAGCTTGTACTATACATAAGAACTTGTATATACCCCTAAGGGGGCATTATGCTTTGTACATGGACTTATAAGCAAATGCTTGAGGCTCATCCACAAGCCAGGTTGTGAGCGTTTTAAGGTCTGTTTGCACAATAAACAGTGAACCTACGGGAGTATTACTATACACTTAAGAATACAAATTTTTACTATACTATAATTTTTATAATTTTTTGTAATTTTTATTATTTAGTTTGTATTTTTTCTTTTTTTTTTCTTCCCAACTATTACATATAAATTATATCTAGTGATATAATAGAAATATAAGACGTTGGACGTCTGTGTCTACTTCCGCTGGCTAGTGTGTTATACTTCGGTATATCCTAGCTTTTCACGGTCAAGAAGTTCGACGCCTAGCTATTTGCAAGTAAAGAAGTAATAAAGCCGGATTGAGAATCAAACGACAAAGGCATCCTTCAGCCCCTGGACCGAGGGTGTTGCTTAGGCTCCAGGGCGAGGAGCTCCCTCGTTAAAAAGCATTTAAAAAAATCATGGTCAAGTTAGATAAAGAAATAACGCCGGGCTATCGGAGGTCCGGAGACCGGCAGGTCGCGGGGGGCCCTGCTCGCGACAGGTCGGGGTATTATGCCGAATCAAGCAAGGGGCCGACCATGATAATTGAGGAAGAAGCCAGCACGAGTAAAGGAGCTAAATCAAAACCAGTAATTATTTCCGATGAAGTGATTCAACCATCATTAATACTCAGCAGGATCAAAGTGCCATCTGAGAAGGAAATAAGTACACAACAAGAGGAAACTGGAACAGAAGAGTCTGTGGTGATTTCAGACAGTCCATCTGATGACGAGGCGGTCACTGTTACAAATGAGTATAAAATAACAAAGGAAAAGAGACCTAGATGGGGATCAAAGAGCCCATACACACAGGTAGTCCCACATAAAGTACCGAGATGGAAAACGGACCTCCCGGACAAGGACTGGGAAATGGCGGAAAAGACCTCGGACATAGGTAAGAAAATTAAATATGAAAAGAACAAGGGAAAGGAAAAGACAAAATCGTCTACTAGAATGAATAAGAAACACCAGGCTGAAATTGAGGAGAGAATGGAAATAGCCAGAGATATGACTTTTAATGAGATTACTGAAGAGATCTTTCTTAGTCTGGAGGGCCTTAATATGGTCAGGGAAAAAGTCTAAAAATATAAAAAGAGAATATCAGGGATTAATTAAAAAGAACATTAACCTAATCAAAGGATATGTAGAGGGGTTAATGTTTAGAAATGCAACAGAGGAAGGGATTAATTATTATCGAGAAAAATATAATGCTCTACTGGAGGAAACACAAGAATTGCGTAAAAGTAAAATGCGACTCGAGAAGGAGAAAGAGGATATTCAAAGAATGCCACCTCCCTCTGGTACTACATACAGAAAGGAGGAAAGTAAATAGGTAGTTGAGGATAAAACGCCTAGTGGACTGGGGAGAAAAGCTAACCCCAAAAGGTTCCCTGATTCATCGGAAGAGGAAGAGGAATCAGAAAAGATCTCGAGGAAGAATATCAATTATAATAGGAATCAAGTATCGGTAGGCTGTCAAACAGCCCCTATAGAAAATTTAAGCCCTAGAGAACAAATCTTAAAACAATACTACGAAAACAGAAGGGCTACTGAATCCGCGTCGGAAAAGTGGATAAAGGTAGGAAAAAGAAAAGGGAAGAGACACTCTGAGGCGGATAGTGGCAGGGAGCAAAGGCATAGACAAGGAACTGATCAACAACAACAAAAAGTTTAGTCTCAACGCTTCCAACAGGACCAACAACATAAGGAAGAAATAGCGAAGAGAAGAAGGAGGTTACCTAGAAGTACGGTAATCACCCTGAATTCAAATGATAATTGCCGGTCATTTGCAGAGGTTTTGAGGAAAGCTAGAGAAAAAATAGATCTTGACAAAATAGGTATATCGGAAACTAAAATAAGGAAAACGGCTACCGGGGGGATAGCCATTGAAGTTTTAGGGCAGGATATGAATAAAAAAGCGGATGAATTGGCAGTAAAACTTAAGGAGGTTCTCAAAGCGGACGACATCAGTGTAGGTCGTTCTAGTAGAAAAGCGGATATCAAGTTGTACAATTTTGATGACTCGGTCGGACCTGTGGAGGCGGTATCTAGATTGGCGCAAATAACTAAAATGGACAAAGATAAATTTAAAGCAGGTACTATATATCACCAGAGAAATGGGCTATGCTCTATCCGTGTTAACTGCCCACTTGAAGCGGCACTCCAAGTCTAATATGGGAAGGATTAGAATGGGTTGGACTAGCGCGAGCATTGAATTGCTAAAAAGACGACCGTTACAATGTTTCCGGTGTTTCGCGCTGGGCCATACCAAGCAGTTATGCCCCTCAAGGGAGGACCGTACGGGCAGATGCTTTAGATGTGGTAGTAAGGATCATAAGATTCAAGAATGTAAAAGCAAACCCCGCTGCCCGCCGTGTGAGGAGCGAGGGTATAGGTATGATCACAAAGCGGGGTCGGAGGGCTGTACACCCTGGGCACTTAGAAAAACCCCGGCTAGCAAAAAAAGACTAAGATCCCCAGGTGGAGATGGAGATTCTTCACTAAGCCCGAAGGGAACTCCAGAAAAAGAGCCGGAAAATCAAACGGAGGAGCGAGAAGGAAAAAGTAATGAGATGGAGATTGAATCGGAACCAGACACGCGATTAGAGGGAGAGAATACGCAAAACATTGAAGTACAAAACAAGAACGCAGGAGAAAGTTCACAAATAGAAATACTGACCGAAGACATCCTAAATAAAACACTTAGAGAGGCGGATAACATAAAAAGAGGTTGGAAGGAATTCCAACCTCCAGCCGGGTCAACAAGGTCCGAGGAGGTTGTTGATCTGACTGAAAAGAGCGAGATATCAGGCAAGCAGACTGAACAAGGTGAGAAACTCCCACTCCCTCAGCGGAAGGTGAGATCCACAAAGAAGAGAGCGATAGAAAGAATACCTGGAATCATTACGAAGGAATCAGATGCAACAGATATAACCCAGAAGGGAAATAAAGAAGCTAAAGAGACGGAGGATGACTCTAAGCATGAAAGAAATGCCTAAAGTTCTGCAAATCAATGTCAATAATTCAAGTTATGCCCAGGATTTGGCTATCCAATATGCGAAAAAAAATAATATAGAACTAGTGATACTATTGGAACCACACAATGGAGGGGAGGATAACTGCTGGACTTCAGCCGAAAAAGTACCGAAAGTAAGCGTGCATTGGAGAGGCTTAATCCGAAAACTACCAATCAGAAAGCTAGAACGAGGCAAGGGCTTTGCAGTAATTGGATTTGGGAATTTGATAATGATAGGAGCTTACTTTTCACCAAATAAAAACTTAAGAGAATTTGAAGATTTGTTGGACTCGCTACACAACATTATTAATAAATACGAAGGTACCCCAATTATTCTAGCAGGCGACCTTAATGCAAGGTCAACAAGCTGGGACACAATGACCAACCCCAGGGGTGAAAGCCTGACAAGGTGGATGGATAGCCTAAATCTGTATATACTCAATGATATTCATAGTATTACATGCTCACACCCAAGAGGGCAATCGGCGGTAGATATAACGGTTACCAATACGGCGGCTTTTAACATAGGCATAACGTGGAAGGTGGACTACAATACAGACAGTATGTCGGACCACCTCTACATTAATATAGATGTGAATAACAGTAAAATTAGGAATCTATCTGGAAGGAAGAGAAATATGAACAAACCCGAGACAAAATGGAGCTTGACCACCCTAGACGAGGACGCGATGATGTCCGCAGCTCTGATCGGGGGATGGCCGAGACCGAAAGGCGACCTGTCAGCTACCGAGTGGGTTAAAAAATTGAGTGGTCTCATGAAAAGTATCTCTAACTTCTCCGTGAAGAAGACATGTGGAGGGAGCAAAAGGCCCCTCTATTGGTGGAATAACGAAATTGCAGATCAAAGAAAGGAATGCAATAAAATTTGGAGGACGGCCACAAGGGTTCGCAAGCTTGGACGGGCGGACCTTCAGGGAAACCTAGACAGGAAGCTGCGAGCAGAGAGAAAGAAACTTCGAAAGCTAATTAGCAAATCCAAGAAAGAAGTTTAGAGAGAACTAATGGACACATTGGATGCGGACCCTTGGAGACTCCCATATAAAATCATCTGTAACAAATTAAGAAAAATGGACATACCTACTACACAGGCATTGGGAGCAGACATAACCAATAAGATCGTAAACTACTTATTTCCGGACGGGGGAATAACGAATATTGAAGAGGAGGCCAGTGATTGGAACGCGAGTATGGCCGTCACAGAGGAAGAAATTAGGAGGGTGGCAAAAAAAATAAGCAATAAGAAATGCCCCGGGATAGATCAAATACACGGAAAAATTGTAAAGGGATCTCTGATTCCTCTGATCCAATATTGGCGGTTATGTTTTAATAAATGTTTTGAGGAAGGTTTATTTCCGGATGATTGGAAAGTAGCTAAATTGGTCTTAATTAGCAAACCGGGGAAAAAAGAAGGAGAACTAACAGCCTATAGGCCAATTTGCCTAATAAGTGAGATGGGTAAGTTTATGGAGAGGCTGATTGGAGAAAGATTAACAGCGTACATGGAAACGACCGAAAGTTTCTCCCGAGGGCAATACGGCTTTAGGACCGGAAAGTCAACGGTAGACGCCATAGAGGAGGTCAGGCGAATTGTCAGTACCTATATTGAGGAGGGGAAAGCTGTCCTAATGATCAGCCTCGATATTAGTAATGCTTTTAATTCACTTCCATGGCGGGTCATACTTGACGCAGTAAAAAAGAGGAACGTACCGATCTATCTCCGTTAGCTTCTGGGTAGTTATCTAAGCCATAGACGAATAGTCTACCCAATAGGAAATGGCGAAATGACCTGTAAGAAGGTGACAAGCGGAGTCCCACAGGGATCTGCATTGGGACCAATCCTTTGGAACATCGCGTATGACGAGGTCCTCGATATGGTTCTGCCTGGCGATGTGGATCTGATAGGGTTTGCGGATGATACTCTAATCCTGGTGGCTGAAAAAAACGTGGATCAATTGATACTGAGAGCAGAATGGGTGACCGAACTGGTCTGCGCCAAAATAAAACGACTAGGACTAAAAATAGCAGCGGAAAAAACAGATATTATGCTATTTGGAAAGAACCAAGACAGACCTAACCTGGCGGTCAATATAGGAAAAGTTCAACTGAATATAAGGAAGTCGATTAAATACTTAGGACTTATTATAGATAGTAGGTGGAACTTCAGTGAACACCTTAAGGCGGCAATAGTTAAGGCAGAAAGAGTCACACGTAATCTGATGAGAATAATGCCTAACTTGGGGGGACCGAGTGTGCGGAGAAGGCGATTATACGCTGAAGTGACACACTCGGTTCTGATGTACGGATCGCCGGTTTGGGCTGACAGGATCTATAACAACAAAGCAGTTAAAACTAGGCTTAGGAGGATCCAGAGAGGAGTAGCCCAAAGGCTCATAAGGCCGTACAGGACCACGTCGTATGAGGCGTCGATAGTGCTAGCCAAAATGATACCGCTGGACATCATCGCGGAAAGGAACAAAAAGGTATATGAAAGAACAAAAAGTATCTTAAACAGCGATAATATTCTAACCTACAGAACAAGACAAATGATCAAGGAGGAGGAGGCCAACGTTGCCTTGGATAAGTGGATCAGCTGTGTGGAGCAAATGGAAAACTGGGTATCCGGAAAAAGGGTGAGGGAAGCCCTCTCACCCATACTAAAGGAGTGGTACAGTCAAAATCAAGAGGAGGCTTTGACATTCAGGCTAACACAATTATTGACTGGACATGGTTGCCTCAATGAATTCCTTCATAAAATCAATAAGTCAAACACACCTATCTGTAGCCACTGTGACTTTGTCTCTGATGACGCACAGCATACTCTTCAATTCTGCGAAACATGGGCCGAAGAAAGGAATAAGCTAAAAGAAGAATGCAGAGAGGACTTAAGGTTAGGTTCACTTCTGATGAGAACTCTAGGGGACACCAAGAGATGGTCAGCTCTGTTAAGATTTGCAGAGAATGTGATGCTGTGCAAAGAAGAGGCGGAGCGAAATAGGCAAAATCCGGGTAGGATTAGACCACCCTAGTATAAATAAAAAGTACACTAAAACTAGTGTTCTCAAACACTAGAACCGTTATTATAAGATAGACTTAGGATAGAAATAAGTATAGATTTTAAGAGCATCTCAGAACGCACATATTCGCAGGAGGATTGGGGCCCTCAGTACTTGGGGACCTCAATCTGGGGCCTGGCGCACCTCCGAATCCGAGCCAAAATAAGTTTGTAGGTAAGGACTTTCTAAGCAAATTAGAAATGATCCTTTTAGGTAGAGGTACCAAATAAATGTGAGACTGATAGGTCTTTATATTAAGTTTTTTGTATATAACTGCAATGTAATTCGCGTTTTTTCCATCTCAATTATTAATACCCGTACTAGAAGGGGAACAAGCATTCCCAGATCACGTAAGACGGCCCCCACTGAAGAAATGGCTCGAGCCGGTACCGGGGGGGCCGTTTGTCCAAGTGATAGCGAAGGATAAGCCGATCAGGGAGTGGGTTTTAGTGGGTAGGCTATGTGCGCAGAATCTGCCGCGATGTGCGCACATAGAATCCCACACTACCCGGGTGTGCGGGCACCCGGGTGTCTTGGGCCGCCTGGTTTCCCTACCGCGTAGTGGTTGGGTTCCCGGCCACGGGCGGTTCGGATTCCTGGATGGCCCCCCTGTGAAGATTTCCCACTCCCTCGCAAACAAAAAAAAAACAAAAAAAAAGGTTAGGTTAAATTGTGACCGGATTTATGCATGCGATAGAATTTACAACCGAGAATGGAGAGAATCTCACAAACCTTTGATGTTTCAGATAACGGTCGCCAGCTCTTTTTACCACCAAAGAGCAAGGAACAGGATGCCCAGACCTTATATTGCCGCTGAAACATCCGTCGTCACACGCAGGACCACGCCCTTGTCGCTATGGGTATCCGCCTTTGAGGTTATGGACGCCCGCGCGCAGTGGATTCTCGTCACGTGTGAATCTGCTGCCACTCACTAATTTACTTTCTTTCTTTTTCAGGTGCTGCCCACATCCCAGAGGAACGCTTCCGGATCGCCGCAATCTCCCAGGATCATCCACAGGTAAGTTCACAACTTTGAGGTTATGTATCACCCTTGTCCCGGTCTTAACGAGATCTTTTATTTCAGGTCCCCAGAGTATGTTCGTAGGAAGGTTTTTGATGCACGGAAAGGTAAGTATAATCACAAGTGTACGTAACAGTAAGGGTGCGGTCCCATGGACTGATATTTTCCGCGTAACGCGTATCGCGTAACCAATCGGAGACGTTCCGCGTTTTCTGTTACGCGGATTTTGTAATCTCATCGTTCACATGGAACATAAAACGGCAGCAGCGTATCGCGTTTAACCAATGATATTTTTCTATTCTGTTAAAACGTTCCAACAGAAATGCTAAATGTCACAGTTGATTGGTTACGTAAGTTTTTATTACGCAAATTTTATGTCCATGTGAACGATAGGATCTAAATATCACGTAATAATATCGCGTAATATACATTATGTATTGAAAGTTTAGACAGTTTAGTCTAAAATGGATTCAGACTTATTCTTATCTATTATTGCTTTACAAAAACAAATAATAAAAGAAAGAAATAAAACATCAATTTTAAAATTAAAAAAGTTAGTGATGCTTTTCTTATTGTGCCAAAAAAATGAACAAAATAAAATAGTAAAACGAAAATATTGGGTTCATCCAATTTTTTCCAACAAAATGCGGAAACAATATGGAGCAAGTAACACTCTTATAAAAGAGTTGCATTTTCATAATGACGACAAATTCATTAATTATTTTCGCATGAATATGGACACATATAAAAAATTATTAAATATTATTGGACCACATATAACAAAACAAAAATGTATTCGAGATCCAATACAACCAAATACGCGTCTAGAAATATGTCTCCGTTATTTAGCCTCAGGAGACAGTATGAAATCTCTTTCCTATATGTTTCGTATAGGGACTAGTACGATTTCAAAAATTATATTTGAAACTTGTGATGTAATTTGGAACGTATTACAAGATAAAGTTTTTCCACAATTTAATAAAGACTTGTGGGAACATATAGCAAGTAAATTTGAAGAAAAATGGAATTTCCCACATTGCATAGGAGCTATGGATGGAAAACATGTTATGTTACAAGTATGTTAATGTTTAAACTCAACTTTTGTTTTACTTTTATTACATGTTAAGAGAATAATTGTTTTAATGTAATGTACAGGCTCCTCCTAACAGTGGGTCAATTTATTATAATTACAAGGGTCAGCATAGTTTGAATTTATTTGCACTATGTGATGCAGAATATCGTTTTATCGTGCTGGACATTGGAGCAGAAGGACGACAAAGTGATGGTGGGGTATTCAGAAAGAGCAAATTATATTCTGCATTAGAAGAAAATTTGTTGCAAATTCCACCACCAAAAATTGTTAATGTCAGAGGCCCTGTATTACCATATGTAATTGTCGCAGATGAAGCCTTTGGCTTGAAAAATTATTTGATGCGACCATATTCCCGAAGCCAAAATCTTGATCGAAAAAAAAAAATTTTCAACTACAGATTAAGTAGAGCAAGACGTACTGTAGAAAGTTCCTTTGGAATATTAACTGCAAAATGGCGAATCTACAGGAAACCAATTATAGCATCTATTACTTTAAGTAGAAAAATTGTGCAAGCAACCTGCTGTTTGCACAATTTTATAATTAATCATGAAAATAGTTATAAATATTATTCTACTTTAACACCAGTTGATGCAAATGTTGCAAATGAAGCTCTTCAAGACAATATAAATGAAATAAATTCTTACTCTAAAAATGCGGCTATGATAAGAGATAAATTTGCTGATTATTTTGTAAACGCTGGAGCAGTTACATGGCAATGGGAAAAAGCGTTTCGTAATGAATTCTGAATTTTTTATTTTAAATAAGTATATATATGTTTACTTATTTAAATTAATATAAATATATATTATATAAGTAACTATTATCACTATGCAATGTGGGAAATTCCATTTTTCTTAAAATGTACTTGCTATATGTTCTCACAAGTCTTTATTAAATCGTGGAAAAACTTTATTTTATAATATATTCCAAATTACATCACAAGTTAAACATGTTATACGTTTCATTTGCTATGTAATTACAAAGATTTTTATTTAAAATTTTAGATAAACTTTTAAATTCAAAATTTTCATTTTTTGTGCAGTAAACATAATTTCTAATACATATATGCGTGTGTGTGTGTGTGTGTGTGTGTGTGCGTGCATGTGTAAACTTACGTATACTTATGTTTAAAAAAATGTCAATGTAAATAAAATTTTTTAATTTTTTAAATTTATATTAAGAAATATAGTATATAAGAATTTAAATATATTAAACAATAACATATAATTACAATAATGTATAGTTTACACAAAATTTGATGTATCTCAACATTAAACTTTTATTTTATAGTTTCTATATACAACTGTTATTGTATATAATACAGTTTAAATAAAAATATAATATAATATAATTTCATATTTGAGTCAATACAAAATAAAACTTATTTTCCTTATAAAAAGGTATTGCTCAGTAGTACAGTATTATAAAATTGCAACAATTTGTTATTAACAAATCTATCACAGTTAACAATACTCTTTGGTAAAACTTAAATTATTCTTTTTCATAACTTAATATTTTCTTTGTACTATTTCTCTTTATATTTTATATACTTAATATTTTAATTCTTTTTTTAAATAACTTTAATAACTTTTAATAACTTATTAATCTTTTTAATGACTTTAATAACTTATTAATATTTTTAATCACTTTTTACTTTCTTCAATATCTTTAATAACGTATGCTATTAAATTTCTTCATTGTTTTCAAACTCTGCTGCTGTAGCCATTTTAAGAAATTCAATTTGCATCATAACTCTCTTTTTATATGACAAACGATGTAAAGTTTCTCCTAAAGTTTTTAAAAATCCATCAACAGGATCAACTTCTGTAATAGGCATCTTTATAATATCTAATAAAGCACTTTGTAACTGTTGTGATTGATCACCCTTGTGATTAATCCTTCGTTCTGTAAAAATTAAATGTGTATGAATTAAATGTTAAACAAAAAGTAAAAATAATATACATAATCTAATCTGACATATACATAATTATACATACGTTTTTTAGCTGATGAAGTTGATGTTGAAGTTAATGATGAAGTATTATCAAAATTTTGAAATGAAGTTGACGGTTCAGAACATATTTCTGACTCAACATCTGAACAATCGGATAAGTCCTTACTTCTTTTTTCTTTTTCCTTTACAGATATTTTTTCAGGTGTGCTCTTTATCAATGTGCTTATTGTTCTGTAAAATATTAATTAATATTAATTAATTTTATACTATTTTATACTATATTTTATAATGTGGAAATTTAAATAATTGTGTATAACAATACATACGATGTAGTCTGAAATGTATCGTCCAAGGGTCTCATTAGATCAAAAAATCTATAAGTACTTCTTACATCTGTTGAAGCTGCACTAGATCCACTTGGAACATACTGTTTTCCTTTTTTTCTTGCGCGAATATAACAATCACGATGATACTTCCATTTCTTTTGTAATTCTTTTGTACTAATGTTACCTGTTTAATGAACAATTATTTCTAAATCTTGTCACAATTTTAACGAAAACAATAATAAATTCTTAGCATATAAGAATATCTATTATAAATTATAAAATTTATATACACATACTATTAATGGCATTTCTTACTTCCTCCCACAATGCTGCCTTTTTTAGTTTAGATCTTTCTTTAACATTTAATCGATGATCATATAATGGTGGTCTATCTAGTACTGCCGTTATTAAACGTTCATCAAAGTCTGTATTTAAACTCTGAGATGATAGTTCATTGCAGTCTGTATCTTGAGACAATAGGTCATCTTCATCAAATTTGTTCACTGTTAAAAAAGTTTGATTAATACTCTATTTTATATAATTAATGTAAAGTAATACATTTGTTAAGCATAAATATTTATACCAATAGTAGCTACATTATTTTCGTCGATGTTCAAAGCATGAACATTTTCATTGTATTCTTTAAAACATTCATGTTCCAATATATTTTTACAATGATATGCTAGCAGCCAACTACAATAACCACATTTTATTTGCTGTAAACAAAGATAATTGTGTTAATAAATTAAGAACTAAGTAACATAACCTATAACATGATGTATGTTATCAAACCAACATAGAACAAATAAATATAGAAATAAATAAAGAAAAATATAAGAAAGCAAATAACATAACTGTTTACATATTTTTACAGTAAACTCTAAAGTAAAAAATAATATTTTTTAAAGAATAACTTACAGATGCCTCCATGTCGCCTGAGTACCACGCCATACCACGCTCACATAAGTCGCGCAAACTCGCGTACTACGCAACTTTTGAAAACGAGCGTAACAGAAAACGCGGAACGTTTCTGATTGGTTACGCGATACGCGTTACGCGGAAAATATCAGTCCATGGGACCGCACCCTAACAAATAGAAATGCTTTATTGTTAATCACTTTAAGCGTTTGTTCACAGTACCCGATCGCGTGGCTTAATCACAATCGTGTAATCGTGATACTTCTTAATTACGTAGGCCTACTAGCATTCGGCCCGCGTCACAAACTGTTTCGCTTTCGTGGTGAACACGGAACTTTCACTTTCGTCGCGCGATCGCTACGCATCACAAAATGGCCGACGATTGGTTTGCGCGCGAACTTATTATCCATCGGACGTGAGGTTGTTCCCTCGTAATCTCCGAGGCGCGAAAGCTCAAGTGAACTCTCGGTCGCTCGTTATATACCAAAACGCATCGCCCTGCCATCGCCGCATTCGCCAATCAGCGATAGCGTCACCTGCCACCACTCGGGGTTTCCCGTTACCCCCACCACTCATGCCGTGGCCACTCGACGCTTCGCGTCGCCTCGCGGGATCGCACAGCAGTGTTATCCCCTCTCCCTTGGCTTCCACCAATCACGGCAGAGCGTGGCTGGCTCGCGTGAGATGCGCTTCTCCGCTTCCTATGCTCTGTTCGAGCTTACATGGAAAAATTATCGTATTGCACCCGCAAGTGCAAAAGTGCAAGGGTGTGTGCCACTCTGTACTTTATTACTAGACGTTATAGAACAAACTAAAAATAATATTTATTTAAGTGACTGCTACATATAAGCAGAAAGCGTATGAAATAATGAATGTAATCCAAAGTCGCATTAATGCGATAAAATAAACTAGTACAGAATAGCATACAACCTCTTGTAACAACTTTAACATTTTTATTTACCTTAACATGCTGGTACATGCAAGAGTGAAATTACGCCTATCGGCTAACTGAAATATAATTAAATTATAAATGCTACTCGACTAAGAATCTAGCTTTAAGCTTTATATTAGATTTTAATGAATTGTTTCTGACAGATGTCATGGAAAATTGTCTAGTAGCTCACTTTTCATAAGAATGTTTTCCTAGCTTGGAATAATAAATGTTTTTTAATTATAGAAAGTTATTTAAAAAGGAATGTATGTTTATTATTAGAAACTTAGCCTATGATATTGGTTTAGTGTAAATAACTATAAAAATATACTTGTATGTGTATCTGTGTTTTACAAAGACTAGTGTATTTAAAATATTCTATAAAATGTCTATCGCTTGAGTCGTGAATGTCGGATGTACTTAAAATCTATTTTTGTAGTATATACTTAATCTAGGATATATGTATCTCTAAATGACAATGTAAAACTTAACCTAGAATAATTATAATGACATGTCACACGATTTTCTTATTAGGACGTGTACTCGCGTGACTAGAGTGTTTTTTTGGAATTATGTCGCAGTGTGTATATGACTTTACTCTACTGTAAATTAACTTGACATATGAACATACTTAAAACTGACATCTTAAACTAAGTATTAAAGTAACAAAATAAAATAATCTCGCATAATATTATATTTGTGCGTGGTTGTGTGTAAGGTGTTAATGTATGTGTATATTTTATGTTTTAGATTTCCCGGTGTTGCTTGGGTCCAGCCTTCTGTTCCGGGATGTCTCCAGATCTGGTCAGAGTGACGCTCAGGATACTTTTTCCCTTGACGGTTTTCCGCTCCGTCTTCGTCGCCTGGAACCTTTTCGTTTCGACTTGCGTCTTCCTCTGCAGTCCGGAGGTTGATGGCCGTGGTTCCGGATGCGCCCCTAGAGCCGGTCGCAAGGTTAGGTTGTCACCGGGGAATCGATGGGTCGAAAGAACTTACTTCGGAAAATATCTTACTCACTAACCTTTCGTCGATATTGTTGTGTCTCTGTACGGTCGCCAGCTCCTTTGTCCTTCCAAGAAGCAAGGTATGATCTGCTGCGTCGTGGAAACTGCAGCTTACGTTCTGCTACTTATCGGTCAGGGTTTTTACTAATTTAATTTCTTTCTTTTATTTTCAGGTGTCGCCGTCTCCCTTGGATCAGGATTTCTTCAGGATCGTCGCCGCCACGCAGGATCTTTCGTCAGGTAGGTACTATGTGTCGACAGGCCCAACTGTCCTCGCTGGTAATGTGACGTACTTCTCCTTTCAGGTCTCCCGCGAAACATTAACGGGATTCAGGATCACCAATCACAGGTAAGTAACTAATACCTTTTTGTCTGATAATAAAACGAAATAAATTTATTCAATTGTCTTATTAACACAGAACCGATCGCGACGCTTCAATTCACAATCGTTTGCGAATGTCGGGAACTTAACTTTCACACGTTTTCGCACGCGTCGGTTAATCACAAAATTTCAAAGATATTTGTTAAACAGTATAAAGGTAAATAAATCACTGGACCTACTCGCATTCGGCCCTATCAAACTTGTCTTGTAACGCGAAGGACGGTTCACAATACTTCGCGGAACTTTCGCGAACATCCCCCCTACTCGCATTCGGGTGGATGGCAATGTTGCATAAACGCACTGCGAAGTTGTTGCCTCGGTCGTAGGCAAACAGCGAAAGCTCTCGATGCCTCGCTGCGCCGCGTTTTATACCGCCAGGGAACGCGCATCCCCTCCAAGCTACCATCAGCCAATAGGATACGAGGGCGTGGTTTGGGTGCGAGGTGCCCCCAAAGTGCGCTTAGACTACACCCAATGCTTCTCCTTTACCCCTTGCATGGTTTGGTAAACTTTGACTAAATTGCACTTTTAAGTGCCACCTAAAAGTTTTGGGTGCAGTTTACAAAATTCCTCCTTTGAATCTTTTTTCATGAAATTCTTATTCTATGGCCTTCCTAGACTCTAATAAAGATGGCATCGGTTATATCTATTGATCAACATAAAGGTTTGTTCATAATACGCACGACTAGTTATATTTAAATTTAAACTCAAATAAAGGTACATAGGTGCTTAAATTATCAGAAAGAACTTATCTATACTTAAGTTAGTAGCGAATACATATATTTGGATTAGTAGAACAAATTAAATAACAAGGTGGTTATATTAAGTATGATATCAAAAGCGTTATATAAAAGGTTGTATATATATATATATATATGATTATAGACTAATGTGTAAGTGTTAGGAAAAAGTTAAGATACATATGTTTCAGTATGTTATATAGTGTTATTCTTGTTCCGGATGGGTGTTTTCATCCTTGAGGTCAGGGATGCGTGTCCGGATGATTTTGACCTTGACCCCTCTGTTGTCCATGGTGTCAGATTGCTTGTGCTTAGCCGTCGCGAAGTATTTCCGTTCGGCTGGTGTTGGCGCGGGTTGAGTGGTTGTAGTCTGGTTCTTATTGCTCCCTGTGGACGGTCTCAATATCCCCTCCAAGGGGCTTTGACCAGTACTTTGTTCTGGACTAACCGCCTTGTTGCTGGTTGGCGATGGCGGGATTTCGAATTCTGATTCGCTGCTGCTTGTTGATCTTTCAACGTATTTACTTTTCCTTGTTGGCGAATCATTTCTCCTCCTGAAAACCCAAGATTTGGCTCGGTTTGCAATTGGTGTCGCCTCCTGTTTGATTTTTTTAATTGTTCTGGTTCTAATTGCTTTTAATTTATCTTGAGATATTTCATTTGTGTTAGCGTCTATCTCGTAATCTTCCTTATTCTTTGACGTTGACGCTTGTGTTATGTCTGAGATGTTTGTTGGCATTTTTTGGCGTTCCATTGATGCTCTCTGGCCTTTGTTATCTTTACTCAAATCAGGTGACTGCTGTGTTGTTCTGTCGTCTGACTGTTGTGTGAAATCCCTGTGTGTGCTTTCGTCGGCATGCACCAGTGTGGTAGGGTCAATTGATGTTTGCTCTGTTATTGTTTGGTCTTCCTCATCACACTGCTTTACACTTGTAAACATTGCGCCATCTTTAATGTCGATGATAAATCTCACATGTGGTATATTAGGCCTATTTGGATCTAACATTTTCAATGCCACCATTGTATTCAGTTCAGCGATGGGCTTGTTATTTTTGTCCAATATTCGTGTATTGTCGAATAATAGGTTATCTCGGTTCTTTCCCCTGTAGTTGTCTCTAAGGCATGACATCATAATTTTGTTGCGCTCGTAGTCGCTTTTTAACATCTTCTCGATGTCCTCGGCACTGTATCCGTCTTCGGTTGCCTTATTTTTCTTCGTGATACCTCGAAGGAATTCAATTCGCTTCGTCTTCCTCATAGTCAGTTCGTCATATAGTTCGCCCGCGATGACCTTATCCAGGGTTTTCTTCTTCACTCTCGAGTTCCATTTCGTCCTCGGGTTTTTCCTTGTTAGTATACTCAGACGCTTTCTCACTAGTTCGTTTAGCTTGCTTAATCGCGTCGTTCGTATCGTTTTCGGGTTTCCGCTGTTTAGCGTACAGCGTTCGCGAACGCACTGGTTGTGGACCTCTTGCGGCTGGTTCTTTTATTCCGTCGCCTGTGTCGCGTTGGTTGTACGTCGCTGATTGGTTGCTGCGTTGCGTTGAGTGGATTGGTCCCTTTGGTCGATGTTTTAACTTATCGCGTGGTTCGTCATTATAAATTATTGTTTCCGCGTCGGATTGTGTCGCGTTGTGACTTTTATTTATTATATCGTCAGTTTGTAATTTATTTTTGTTTTTCACATACCACTCGCATGCGCTTTGTTCGTTTCCGCATATTATAATGTCGTATGTCGTATCGCTCGCGTTTTCTATGACTATGTCGTTATCGCTCGCTCTTTTTGTAATTTTGTTGTTATCGCTCGCGTGTTTTTTGTTATAGTTATCGTTTATTTCTTTGACTAACGAGCTAATTCTAGGGAATATGTGAGATTGCTCCTTATCGCTAGATGTCTTATTATTTTTATTTTCCGGGCTTAAGTCTAGTTCACCGCCCGACATAGAATCTTCGGATAGATTGATTACGCTAATTCGTTTTGCTGATCGGTTTTCGCGTTTATCATCTATTCGAATATCTGACTTATTTAATATCGATTGGATATCCGGAATTTTATCAAATGGAATTTTAACCATTACTTCGCGTTCATTAGTTTCGGTTCTTTTATTTTCGCTTTTGCTATGGTTTTTATTAATTTTGTTACCGGTTTCGATAGAATCTTTAGTTTCGGTTAACGCTTTATTTTTTGTTGGGAACGCTGCTTCGCTCACCGAGTCTCCTGATTGGCTGTCTTGCTCGTGCTTGCCCGCCGTTGATCCGGGTCGTTTTTTCTTCTTTCTGGTGCACTGGTCTGTCAACACGCCTCGGTTGGTTTGAGAATGGCTCGACTCGCTGGTTGGCTCCTGGTCGCTTCGCCTGGTTTGTTCGGGATCAGCATTCTTCTGCCGTAGCTCTTTGCTTATTTGTGACATAACTAAATGTGACTTAAGTTTGCCCCATCTTTCTAGTGGTTTTTTCCTCTCAGCTGGGTTGCGGATCATTTCAGCCAATCGCTTGCGTGTGTTTCGCGCTATGAGTAGGCTTGGGTTGTCGTCGTCGAGTATCATTGCTTCTACCAATAGGCTTCTCGAGAAGATTTCCGCCTCAACTGTGACTGCTTGAATTGTTGTCCATCGTTCTCGTTTAAGGTACGCGGGGATGTTGTCCGATTCTGTGGTTTTCGCTAGGGTTCCGGTTTCTGATTCGATTTTCCTGACTGCCTCGTTGGTAATGACATTAAACTCGCCCCTCGTGTCCATGAGTACTTTCATCTGGATTCCTTCCACTGTTCCTGTTATTTGGGTAGCCTTGATCTCCCCTGACAACAGCTTCTTAATCCGTGATATGTGCCTCATACCTTTTTCGCTAATTATTTGCTTGGGTCTCTTAGTCACGTTGGCTTGGGACAAGATTTCGTCTTCCGAATCTTCGAGTTGCGCCTTTCGTTTGCTCGGTCCCCTTTTTAATTTGTGTATATATTTAGTAATTTGGCTCATCGGGATTTCCCTTTCAGTTTCGGACGTTCGGAGCATGTTAATTTGTAAGCTCGTCTTTGTCCGTTGAGGTTCCCCTTTAGGTTTGTTCGTTTTATCGAGCATCCGTGGTTTGCTTTTTCGCTCGATTAGGTCGATTTGTGCGGGATCCTTTAGTTGCGCCTCCCTATGTGGCTTCAATTGTCGAGCATTGAATACTCCTATAGCATTGTTATCTTCATTCACCACTAAATAGGCGTTTTTTCGAATGATTCTTGCAATAGTATAGGGACCCTCGTACACAAGGTGAATTTTCTTTGTGAGCCTACGGCTCGCGTCACTTCGCCTATGGAGTTTCACCCAAACTTTGTCGCCTGGCTCGAACGGTTTAGCCTCCTCGGTTTTATCGGTCTGCACCTTTCTCTGCGTAGCCCGTCTTTGAAGAACTTCTGCTGCCTGAATGATCTTACGTTGTAGCTTCGCCTCGCCGGTTTCTTTGTCTCCTTCTTCCTCTTCTTGTTCCGGTAGTAGACGTTGATCTATATGCAGTAGACTGTCATAGTTCTTGTGTAGGTCGATGGGTCTACAGCCTGTACTCGTGTGCGTCGTTCCGTTTATTGTGTCTTCCGCCCTTTTGACGATCCTATCCCAACGGACTTGTCTCTCGAAAGCGTAGACACGTATTATTCTCCCTATCTCCCGCATTACGCGCTCGACGGGGTTACTTTGTGGGTTATAGGGGGACGTTTTTCTAATAGTGAGTTGCATTTCGTCCGCAAATTCCCTCCATCGATTCGTCACGAACTGACCACCATTGTCAGTCAAAATCGTGTCAGGAATACCCACGTCATTAAAATAGTTTAATTGAAGTTTATCTAATATAGTCTCGAGTTTTTGGTTTACCATTGTATAAAATTTAGTTAATTTCGAGAACTGGTCCATTAACACCAAGACGTATTTGTTTCCTCTGGCCGTCTGCGGTAAAGGACCTAAGATATCCAAAGATACAACCTGACCCGGCCTATCGGGTAGGTCGTAATACTCGACCCCTCGTGTGGGTCGGGTATAGTATTTGGTGGCTTGGCAGATACAACAGGACGCTACCACGTCTCTCGCCAATTTGTCTAAATTATTTATGTAAAAATATTGTTTCGCGAAATCGATCGTCTTGTCCGTCCCGAAATGTAAAATGTACTTATGTATCTTATCTAGAAATTTCCATCTCACATGATCCGGAACTACGATTCTATCACCTTCGCGCATTTTTATTCGAATTAAGTCATTTCTGACTACAAAATCATCCGGTTCGCTATCTAATTGACGTTGCAAGACTTGACACTGGTTCTGCGCGCTCGCAAGGAAACTAATCCAATCGCGTGTCTCCGTTTCGTCTATTGGTCTCTCGACTGTCGCGATTACTTTCGTTTTGTCCGCCTTTTTCGAGTAACCGTTTTGAATATTGTTCCTAGAGAGTGTATCGGCCGTTGTATTTTCCTTGCCCGGAATATGACAAATTTCTAAATTAAATTCATTTAGAAACGCTATCCACCTAGCTATCCTGCTGCTATCGCCTGCGCAAGCTCTTAAGAACTTTAATGCTTTGTGGTCTGAGTGCACGCGGACCTTTCGCCCTAAAAGCGTCGTATGCCACTTCTTTAATGCCCAAACCAAGGCTAAGCATTCTATTTCGGTCGCGGTATAGTTTAATTTTGCCCCTTTGAGCGAACGGCTCGCATATGCTATGGTAAATTTTCTTTCCGGTTCATCCTCTCTATATTGATATAACCTGGCCCCGAGGCCGTACTTAGATGCGTCTACGAAAATCCCAAATTGTCTATCGGGACGAATTGTGTAGAGCTTTTCCGCCTCGTTAAAAGCCGTTTTGATTTGGTTGAACGCTTTCTGCTCGGTTTCAGTCCACGCGAACTTAACGTTCTTTCTTAAAAGTAATTCTAGAGGTTTCGCCATCTCCGCTAATCCTTTGACAAATCTGCGATCCTAATTAATGAGTCCGAGAAACGCCTGTATAGCTTTTTTATTTTTAGGACGTTCGAAGTTGCTTATTGCCGACTTAGTGTCATTATTCATTTCGGCCGTGATTTCATCAAACGTATGTCCTAGAAATCGGATTTCAGGCCTCATGAACTGGCATTTATCGACGTTTAAACAAAATCCTACCTTTTGCAATTTTTCCAAAATGTAGTTTACATGAAAGAGATGTTCCTCTATACTACAGGATGCAATCAGAATATCATCGAGGTATACTATTGTGAACGCGTCACACTCGTCGCCTATTGCCCTTCTTATCGCGCGCGTGAAGGATGCACCCGCAGTTTTTAATCCAAAAGGTAAGCGCTTAAATACATATGTTTGGTTGTCAAACATAAATCCCGTGAATTTTTCACTTCCCGGTTCTAATGGCACTTGCCAGAAAGCTTTAGCCACGTCGAGGGTGGTAAAATATTTCCTGCTACCAATGCGCCGAAAGACTTCATCAATGGTAGGGGGCTGGTCGTGATCATTAGTCATACGCCGGTTCAACTCGCGCGCGTCCAAACATAACCTAATCTCGCCCGACTTTTTTACCACTACGACTAGCGGGTTCACATACTGCGTTGCCTTTCTTTCGATAATACCCTCGTTTTCTAATTCTAGTATATGCTCACGCACCCTTTCTCTATGTACTTCTGGTACCGGATACGTTTTTGATTTAAATGCTTTACCCGATTTCATCTCAATTTTATGCTGGTAATGCGTCACGTGGCCAATTTTGTCTCTAAACAACTCGCTATGCTTATCGATCAAATCACGAAGGTGTTGCCTCGCCTCCTCGATACTCATCGCGTTCAATTGTCTAATCGCGTTGATAACCTTAGCCTGTGAACTCGCGTTAAACTGAACTGCGAAATTTTCAGCATCACATCTGAGCGTAGCTGCTTGCTCGATCAGGAAATCCATGCCTAAAATCATGTCATAAGACAGATTTTTTACGACATAAAGCTCGTGGGTAAATTTTAGACTTCCGATCTCGAAATCTACCTGTATCCTGTTTGCGATAGGCTGACCCTTGTCGTTGAACGCTCCCTTTAAGATGAATTTTTTGATCGGTATTACGCGCATTTTTATTTTTGCCGCGCTAAGCTTATCGAACAGGTCTTTAGTTACTGCCGATATTTGCGCTCCCGTGTCGATCAATGCTGTTATACGGATTTCTCCGAGCCTAACCGTTACGTATGGCGTCGGCTTGCCATTATCCGCGCTCTGATCTTTTTCAGACACCTCCTCTATATCGCGTAACACTTCCCTTGTTCGCAATATAGCTAATTCCTTTTGTTCCGTCGCGCTACCGTTTGCTTCGCTATCTTTTTCTGCGTCGGAATCTTTTGTTTCCGGTATTATCGCCGCAACCTTCCTTTTGTGTTTCGCGCCTTCGTCGGTTGACGGTTTAGTGCCTTTCCCTGAGTCCCTAAACTTATTTGACTTGTACTCTTTTCGGGCTTGCTGCGCTACTTTACTGTTATAAGGCATTAATTCGCGATGTTCCGGCTCGTCGTCGTCCGTGTCGGATACCTCGGTTACGACGGGTTGTGAGGCCTCGTCCCTACGCGACCTTCCTTTCCCTTTCCACGCGTTACTATACCCCTTTGTTTTGTTTTGTCGCCACGATTCGTGTTGTTCCGCGCGTTTTTCTTCCGCCGGTTCGTCGTTTGTTTCGCGACGCTTGTTACTACCCGACGCTGCGTGTTTTAACGCGCCAACACGTCTTCCGGTCGCGGTTTGTTTACTTTTTTCGGTTCTGGGGCACTCGTCGCGTGTTCTAAGTTTCTTTTCTTTTTTGCGCTCGTAATCGAGCTCGTCGAGGAGCTTTATAAATTCCTCAATATTTTTCACGGTCGAAGGGCGTATTTCTCTCGCGACCTCTTTCCCGAAATGTCTTTTCACGTTCCGAATTATCTCTAGCTCGGACATCGGCGGTGATAAATACTTCGCTTGCCTCGCTACGCTAAGCGCGTATTCCGCCATAGACTTATTTTCGCTATCTTTATAAACGCCAGTATAAATCTGTTCTCGAAATCTGGCCTGTTGTTCCTCTCCCCAAAAGTATTCCATAAAAGCTTCCTTTATTTCGTGTATGTCCTCGGGTTCCCGTACGTCATACCAATTAGATGCCATTCCCCTCATACATTTACCAAAGAAGTACAGTTGCTCGCGTTCGGTTATGTCCTCATATTCCGCAATTCTCTCAAACTGTTTTAGAAATCTCATTGGGTTTTGGGAATCTGTTCGCCCGTAATATTTAAGATCCTCAAATGGGCTCTTTAACCATCCTCCTTTAGGGAGTTTTGCTCTTATTACGGCGTTGCTATCTCCGACGACTATCTCACGCGCCAACGCGTTCTCGACCCTTTCGTTAGACTCGCGCTCGTCACGCTCGCTTTTGGCCCTATCTCGCGTCGTTGTTTCGCGCGTTTCTAGATTCTCAAGTCTTTGACGCATTTCCGCCAGTAATAGAACAATCTCGTCATCTTTACTCAAACTACTCTCCTTATCACGCGCCATCTCGCTACGTTGGAGACGTTTCTTTAGCTTTTCGTTTTCTTCGACTATACGATTTATCTCCGCGGCCCTAGGTTCCATCTCTTGTTCCGCGAGATTTTTCGCTTTTGATCTCGTTACACGTTCCTCGCTCGTTCTTTTACTCGGTGAATGCATCACTCGCGGCTTTGTGTAATCATGAACACTATCGACCTCGGTCTCGCGATCATTCGACATTCTTGACTAAAAACCCACGGTTCGCACCGGTTCTGACGCGTCACGCAATTCTCGCCTCGCTACTGAGTAACCGATAACCTTCTACGAATTATGTCGCGGTTTGTTAATTTGGACTAGTAGCGTCCTGTCACGGTCGCCAATTTTGACTTGTTGTTGTTTATCTTTAAAAGGCTACCGCGTTTTGTGCTAGGCCACAGGAAACAGACGTCGGACCTCGTTTCTGAATTTACAGCGTCCAGAGGCGGACCACGAAACGCACTATTCACTGTCACCGGGGAATCGATGGGTCGAAAGAACTTACTTCGGAAAATATCTTACTCACTAACCTTTCGTCGATATTGTTGTGTCTCTGTACGGTCGCCAGCTCCTTTGTCCTTCCAAGAAGCAAGGTATGATCTGCTGCGTCGTGGAAACTGCAGCTTACGTTCTGCTACTTATCGGTCAGGGTTTTTACTAATTTAATTTCTTTCTTTTATTTTCAGGTGTCGCCGTCTCCCTTGGATCAGGATTTCTTCAGGATCGTCGCCGCCACGCAGGATCTTTCGTCAGGTAGGTACTATGTGTCGACAGGCCCAACTGTCCTCGCTGGTAATGTGACGTACTTCTCCTTTCAGGTCTCCCGCGAAACATTAACGGGATTCAGGATCACCAATCACAGGTAAGTAACTAATACCTTTTTGTCTGATAATAAAACGAAATAAATTTATTCAATTGTCTTATTAACACAGAACCGATCGCGACGCTTCAATTCACAATCGTTTGCGAATGTCGGGAACTTAACTTTCACACGTTTTCGCACGCGTCGGTTAATCACAAAATTTCAAAGATATTTGTTAAACAGTATAAAGGTAAATAAATCACTGGACCTACTCGCATTCGGCCCTATCAAACTTGTCTTGTAACGCGAAGGACGGTTCACAATACTTCGCGGAACTTTCGCGAACATCCCCCCTACTCGCATTCGGGTGGATGGCAATGTTGCATAAACGCACTGCGAAGTTGTTGCCTCGGTCGTAGGCAAACAGCGAAAGCTCTCGATGCCTCGCTGCGCCGCGTTTTATACCGCCAGGGAACGCGCATCCCCTCCAAGCTACCATCAGCCAATAGGATACGAGGGCGTGGTTTGGGTGCGAGGTGCCCCCAAAGTGCGCTTAGACTACACCCAATGCTTCTCCTTTACCCCTTGCATGGTTTGGTAAACTTTGACTAAATTGCACTTTTAAGTGCCACCTAAAAGTTTTGGGTGCAGTTTACAAAATTCCTCCTTTGAATCTTTTTTCATGAAATTCTTATTCTATGGCCTTCCTAGACTCTAATAAAGATGGCATCGGTTATATCTATTGATCAACATAAAGGTTTGTTCATAATACGCACGACTAGTTATATTTAAATTTAAACTCAAATAAAGGTACATAGGTGCTTAAATTATCAGAAAGAACTTATCTATACTTAAGTTAGTAGCGAATACATATATTTGGATTAGTAGAACAAATTAAATAACAAGGTGGTTATATTAAGTATGATATCAAAAGCGTTATATAAAAGGTTGTATATATATATATATATATGATTATAGACTAATGTGTAAGTGTTAGGAAAAAGTTAAGATACATATGTTTCAGTATGTTATATAGTGTTATTCTTGTTCCGGATGGGTGTTTTCATCCTTGAGGTCAGGGATGCGTGTCCGGATGATCTTGACCTTGACCCCTCTGTTGTCCATGGTGTCAGATTGCTTGTGCTTAGCCGTCGCGAAGTATTTCCGTTCGGCTGGTGTTGGCGCGGGTTGAGTGGTTGTAGTCTGGTTCTTATTGCTCCCTGTGGACGGTCTCAAGGTTAGGTTGTGACCGGATTACCGAATGACGTGACTCACGAGTTCGGACAAGTAAAGACTCACAAACCTTTTGTTGCAGGTTTTCACAGTCGCCAGCCCCTTTATCCTTATCAAGAGGCAAGGTGTGGTGTCCCGGAATCGTCGCTCTGCTCAGGAACGCCGGAACGCACGTCGGTGTTGCTTCCGTCGGATGGACAGCTACCACTAGCTTGATTATATTTCAAAGGAAATTCACAACACACGAACTTCGAACGAACTTATGACTAATTCCTTTTCTCTTTTCTTTCAGGTGCCGCCGTCGTCTCAGGATCGTCCCCAGGATCGCCTTCGTCGTCCCACAGCAACTTTGCCAGGTAAGTGTATTTTTATTTTTAAGTTTACCCGCGGTCCCGTTTTTAATAGGATTACTTTCTTTTCAGGTTGCCAGGAATATCCACGAGCTCAGGAACGGACACACAGTCAGGTAAGTGAGAGATAACACTATTCTGTTTTTTCGTAACAAATAACAAACAGTACGCTTTATTGATAAGCTTGGTATCACATATGTTACATAAAACCCGAACGCGTCGCTTCTTCACACTCGAGTCGACACTATTAATATTCGGGAATCGAACCGACTCGCATTCGGTCGATTTTTATGTTCTTAATTATTTGCGCACGCACGCTCGAACTCTCTTATCGAAGAGATGGTTATACCGAAACGCGCGATAGCTCACTCTTTTTAACGTGCATAGCAAGGAACAGTCGCACTCGCGATGTCACGTATCTCGCTTTCCGTGACTGTTGCTATCGGATGTCTATAGCGCGCGAAAACTTTTATTTGGTATTCCGCGGTTTGTACGCTATGAATTCCTGCGCGCGAAAGCTCGACTTCGCACTGTCGAGATGTTAGCGCGATGAAAGATCGGGCGCGAAAGCTCTCGAGAGCTCTTAACGTTCGCTCTTATAGTACCGAGAGGGACGCTACCCCCTTTCGTCGGGATTCGCCAATTGTACGCATTCCGCTGCCGGGAGCGCTCAGGCTTCCCCCTCCCGCCGGGTTCTGCCAACCGCGCGTGGCGTCGGTTTCCCCCACGGATGTCGGAGGTGTTGCCCCCACTCTCTGTTGCGCGGCGTCGCTGCGCTGCGGGCATCTCGCAGGGTTGCCCTTTCCAGTCTGGCGTATCCCCTCTTCCTTATTGAAGATTGCACTTGCAAGTGCAAATAATTTGGTGTGAATTGCACTTAAGGTGCAATCCACACAGATTATGTAATTTTTTTATAGAAAATGCTTATTAAAGCCAAGAAACTAAAAAAATGCATCGAATATGCATATGACACTAAGAATGTCGCGTTGAGTCTAATGAAAATAATATTTAACAAAAAATAATGATAGCACACTAGTTGTGCTTCTAACATGACTGTCTGTAATAAACTTAAGAAAACTAAATTTATGAATGCTGTTACATGAACGCAGGTAAGCATATGACTATGATCATGAGTACTATTAGGAGTATGATCACGCAGGTAAGTATAATTATAATAGGTATTTCTAACATAGTGATATTTATTTTGTAAACTTAAACACAAAATGCATGCAAATGCAAATAAACTTTTATGATATATTAAATATAAAAAACTGCGAACTCGCGCCTTACATAAAAATAAACTTAAAGACAAGGTCATCGAACGGAACGAAAACTAACGCGATTATTTCTCGCGGGGTAAGGCACGATCTCCTGGTCGGGCTGGCTATTTCTCCTGGCCTTTCCTGCCGGTATGGTCCTGGGCGCGTTCAAGGATGATGCTAACCACGCTTTTGCCCTCTATCAACTTCTTCTCTGCCTTAGTCGTCACGAACAGTGGCGTTGGACCTCCCGTGTGCCCCTGGGCTGCCGAGGATGGTCCCGGTTGCTGGGCGACCTGGGCATTCGGTCGCAATACCCCCTCTAAGGGGCTTCGTCCAGACTTTAGCTCTGGACTAAGCGCCTTACGTTTCTTTGGTGTGGGGATTACCTCTTCGGATTCGCTGTCACTGTCTGTTGTTAGATATTGTGTGGACCTTCGTGATTGTGATTTTGTACGTTTATGGAACGTCCACGACCTTGGCTTATTTTTTTCGCGCTCACGGTCATGTGAACTGGACTTAATTTTCTTGTGAGTTGATTTTTTTGTTTCTCTTGAACGTCTTTTTGCTTTCTCGTTTTCCTTGTCGGAATCGGAAGTTTTTTGTTGTGGTGCCGCCTTTATGTTTGTGTCGGCGCTTTGTTCTGCGTCCATTTGCAGGTTAGGATCCATGGTTGATACTTTCTAGTGCTATTTCTGGCACTGTTTCCACGATCGGATCTTCTTCTCGTGTTGTTTCTATATTTTCGGGTTGAGGTATCTCTTCGTTATTATTAGGTTGAGGTGTTTGTACTGGTGGGTCGCACTGCTTATGTTGAATTTGGACTATTCCATTAGAGTACACCGCTAGTATTTCGGCGTATGCCTGCGTATCCTTTTCTGGATCAAGCATCTCTACTTCTACCATTATTTTTATCTTCCCAATGACATTTCCTTCCTTATCCTTTAGGTCGGTAGTGTCAAAAATACAATTTCGTTTCGCCAAATGGCAATAGTGCTCGTTGAGCAATTTCGTAAGTACCTCATTTTTTTGCTTGTCAATCCGGATCATTTCCTCGAGTTGTTCGAGTGACGTGTCCTCCTCCTCGTCGCCGGTTTGTTTAGACAGGCTCGTCAGGAACTTAATTCTTCCCTGTCTGCGACGATCCAATTCTTCTCTGAGAATGCCAATTTTCGCCTTTTTGACAATTTTTTCCTCCTCACTATCAAAACCTAGTTCCTTGAGGTTCGCCATCATTTGCACGATCTTTAGTAACTGTTCGTATCTTTTATTCCACTCTAGTATTGTATTTCTTTGACTTAGCTTCGCGGATCGCGTGTTTACAGCTGGTCGCGAAGCTCGACTGTGAGTGTACTAAGATAGGAGTCCCCTCGTTGTCTGGTATCGCGCCTGATTGGTTGTCAGTTGGCGTTGATGTCTGAACGGTGATTGGTCGCGGGTTCGGCCTATCGCGTGCCTTCGGTTCGTTCGATGACTTTTTATCCCTAGATACTTTAGGCTCATCGCTATGTCCGATGGTTTTATTCAACGCGTTTTCGACATGCCTTCCTACGTCCCAATCATATGCGCTCTGTTGCGTATCGCAAATAACGATTTCATACATTGACGAATTATCGTGAGTAATTATTAAATTATTATTTCGCGCTCGGTTTCGCGTTTTATTTATTGCAAACGATTCACCGATTTTATCGCGCTCGCTTTTCCTTTTTGAATCTAATCGCATTGTAATTCCCGTGTCCGATGACGCGGAATTTTCGCTATCGCTTAATTGATAAACTATTTGGTCTGTATTGATTATATTTTCGCGTTTTTTAATAGATTTGCTACTTCGCGAAGAATTATCTAAGTTTGCACTTTTTGGTGTAGTATATATCGCGGAATTAAACCTTTGAGTGCAGTTTGTAGAACTTACGTCTAGTGACGGTTTTATACAAAAAATAGAATTATTTTGGCTTACATTAGATGACTTTCCATGTGAGGTGAGTATTGGGCTGACCTCCTGCCTTAGGGTCGATTCGCATGTGCCTTGGCCTGTTGCTTCCCTCGGTTGGCTCGTTTCCTCTCCTTCCACGTCGATCTCATCTGGCTGTGAACTTGGAGACTCTGGTTGGCCCTGGGATGGTTTGTTGACCTCTGTCGGCTTTGCTCGATCGCCTCGTTGTTTGGATAGTTGGTCGCTCATCCTCTGCATTCCTCGTCTGGATTTCGTTTTTCCCCATCGTTCTAAGCCTTCTGGATTTACTGGGTTTCGTATCAGCTCAGCTAGTTTTCTTCGAGAGTATCTCGCGATTAGCAGTATTGGTTCCGCCATTTCAAGAATCATAGCCTCTATGTCAATTTCTCTCGAGAAAATTTTTGTGTGAACGGTAACTGCTTCAATTGTCGTTCGCTTTTCTCGCTTGAGATAGGCTGGGATATTTGTTGATTCTGTTGTTTTTAATAGTTCTTTGGCGTTTCGTGTTTCTATTAAGTCAACTGCTCCACTCGTAATGACGTTGAATTCCCCTCTAGTATCCATTATCACTTTCACGTCTTGATCTTCCACCTTCGCGTGGATCCATCCCGTTGGGATCTGACCACTCAACAGTTTTCGTATCCTTGAGATGTGTCTCATGCCCTTCTCACTGTTGTCTGGGTCTTCTTTTTGACTGTCGTGACAATGTAGTGGGTTGTGTCTCGGGGATCTCGTCCTCAGAATTTTGTAATGACAAGTGATCGTTTTCGTCATCTTGACGTAACTTGTCGACATAGTCGACTATTTGTTTTTTACTAATTTTCTTTTTATTTTCAGGTACACTTAACATATTAATGCACCTTACTAATTTTTCTTGTTTTCTAACCTCTTTTTTCTTTGTTTCAGGTCTTCGGGTTCCAGCTGGTTTCGTCGTGGAATTATCAATCACGTTTATTTGTACTGGATCTTTCATCTGCGCTTCCCTGTGTGGCTTCAATTGCCTTGCGTTGTAGACACCGACTGTATTTTCGTCGTCATCTACTATCAGGTACGCATTTTCTCTTATTATTTGTCCAACTTTAAAGGGTCCGTCATACACTAGGTGAATTTTCTTCGTTAGTCGTCGGCTGGCGTCGCTCCTCCTATGAAGTTTGATCCACACGGCGTCTTCCAAAAGTTTTGCTTCTAGTGATTTGTCTGCCTGCACCTTTCTCAGGCTTGCCCGCCTTCTCAGGACCTCCGCTGCCTTCTGGATTGCAACTTGCAGTTTTTCTTCCGCTGTTACCTCTTCTTCGTCCTCCTCTTCTCGCGGCTTCAAGCGCTCGTCCAGATGCAACGAATCTTCGTAGCCCCGATGCAGGTCAATAGGCTTACACCCGGTACTGGAGTGCGTTGTGCAGTTGATTGTGTCTTCGGCCCTTTTTATTATGCGGTCCCACCTTATCTGGCGGTCGTACGCATAAACACGTATGATGCGCCCTATTTCGCGCATGACCCGTTCAACCGGGTTGGACTGCGGGTTGTATGGGCTCGTCTTACGCGCGGTGAGTCCCATGTCGTTCGTAAAGTCACGCCATCGGTTCGTAATGAACTGTCCGACATTGTCGGTCAGGATTTCCTCCGGTATACCGATTTCATCGAAACATTTTAATTGTAACGTGTCCATGATCGTCTCGAGTTTTTGATTCGGCATTGTATATAGCTTGGTTAATTTCGAGAACTGATCTGAAATTACTAGGACGTATTTATTACCCTTCGAAGTTTGGGGTAAAGGTCCGAAAATATCAAGCGATATGACTTTTCCCGGTTGCTCTGGCAAGTCGTAGTACTGTGTACCCCTGGTCGCGCGCGTGTAATATTTGGTTGCCTGACATATGTGGCAAGACGCAACGACGTCACGGGCTAACTTATCGACCTTGTTTATCGCAAAGAGCTGTTTGGAAAAGTTTAGTGTTTTGTCAGTGCCGAAGTGCAATAGGTAAGTATGCACCTTCTGCACCAAACGCCATCTTATACTATCGGGAACGATTATTCTATCCCCGTCGCACGTTTTTATGCGTATTAATTCGTCTCGAATTACATAAGAATCCGGTTCGTTTAGTAATCGATCTTGTAGTTGCTGGTCTTCGTTTTGCGCCTGTTTCACGAAATCGACCCAATCGCTTGTTTCATTCTCGTCGTCTGGTGCGCGTATCGCGGCGATTACTTTTGTTAGTTCAGCCTTCTTCGCGTAACCGTTTAGGACGTTATTGCGTGACAACGTGTCGGCTGTTATGTTTTCTTTGCCTGGCACGTGGCAAATTTCAAGGTCAAACTCGTTCAAGAATGCGATCCAACGAGCTATTCGATTACTATCTTTCGCGCAAGATGTTATAAATTTTAACGCTCGGTGATCGGTGTGAACGCGTACCTTCCGTCCGAGAAGCATCGTGTGCCATTTTTTTAGTGCCCATACGAGCGCTAAACACTCTATTTCCGTGACAGTATAATTAAGTTCCGCGCCCCTCAACGATCTACTCGCGTATGCTACAGTGTATTTCCGTTCGGGTTCGTCGTCGCTAAATTGATAAAGTCGCGCGCCTAACCCATACTTGGAAGCGTCGACAAAAATGCCGAATTTCTTATTTGGTCTGATGACGAATAGCTTTTCAGCCTCGTCGAATGCGCGTTTTATGTCATTGAACGCCCGTTGTTCTACCCCTGTCCACTCGAATTTCACGTTTTTTCTCAATAGGTTTTCGAGAGGTTTCGCGAGGTTAGCTAGGTTCTTTATAAACCTGCGATCCCAATTAACTAGGCCTAAGAAAGCCTGGATCGCTTTCTTATTACGGGGACGTTCAAAATTTTTAATTGCTGTTTTAGTGTCCTCGTTCATTTCCGCCGTGATTTGGTCGAATGTATGACCAAGGAATTTTATTTGCGGCTTCATGAACTCACACTTGTTTGCGTTTAGACGGAAACCTACTTTCTCTAGTCGCTCGAGAACGTAATTTATATGAAAGAGGTGTTCCTCTAAGGTGTCGGACGCGATTAATATATCGTCGAGATATATTATTGTAAAAGCATCGCATTCATCCCCTATCGCTTTTCTTATCGCACGCGTGAACGACGCGCCTGCCGTTTTCAGTCCGAAAGGCATTCGTTTAAAACAATAGGTTTGGTTATCGAACATGAATCCGACATATTTCGCGCTCTCTTTCTCTAACGGAATTTGCCAAAAGGCCTTTGCCACGTCGAGAGTCGTGAAATATTTTCGACTGCCGATACGCCTAAATACTTCGTCGATGGTAGGCGGCTGATCATGATCGTTGGCCATCTGTTTGTTCAATTGCCTCGCATCGAGACACAATCTTATTTCGCCTGATCGTTTAGCTACCACGACTAGCGGATTCACGAATTGAGTCGCCGCACGCTCTATCACGCCGTCGCGCTCTAATTCGCGTATATGTTCACGTACTCGCTCACGATGAGCGTCTGGAATCGGATACAACTTCGACTTAAATGGCTTGTCAGATTTCATCTCGATCTTATGTTCGTAATGGGTGACGCATCCGATCTGTTCTCGGAATAGGTCACTAAATTTTTTAAGAGTTTTTCTTAGGAGGATCTCCGCCCCCTTCGCGTCTATCGCGCTTATTACTTTTTTGGCTGTCGTCGCGTTTTCGGTTTGATCTTTGTTAAAGTTGACCGCGAACTTTGTCTCGTCGCATTCGAGTATCGCGGACTGCTCTTGCAGGAAGTCCATGCCAAGAATCATCTCATAGGACAGATTCTTTACGACATAGAATTCGTGCACGAACTTTGCTTCGTCGATCGTAAATTCGAATTGGATTTTATTCGCGATGGGCTGACCCTTGTCATTGAATGCCCCGCGTAACAAGAATCTACGTATCGGTATGATCTTTAATGGCACCGCTTCCGAATTTAACTTGTCGAACAACTCTTTAGTGACGGCTGATATCTGTGCCCCTGTATCGACTAGAGCTGTTATGCGAACGTTTCGCGTTTGAACCCGCACGTAAGGTGAAGGCTTGTTGCTATCCGCGCTCTGGTCTTGGATCGACACATCTTCGATATCGCGCAATATTTCACGTGTCCGAATGATAGCTAAGTGTTTATCGTCAGCTTCGCCGTTCGTTTTTTCACGATCGCTTTCCTCATCGGAATGTTTTGTTACCGTTTTGATGGCCGCTACCTTCTTTCGAGGTTTCACGTTTTTATCTGCCACGGATCTTTTACTCGCGATCGATTTCGCTTTTAAGCTCGCCGCGTATTCCTGTTTCGCTTTTTCAGCATATTTCCGGTCATACGGTACCAGCTCATTCCCTTTTGCTTCGTCGTCGTCAGAATCTGACTTATCCGTCGCTTCGGGTTTGATCGGTTTTCTAATTTTCTCGCTCGCATAAGTCCATGCGCTACGCCTTTCTTTTGCGTCGTTGCCCGTCGGCTGCGCGTTCCGCCATTTCGCAACACGTCTCTCACTAGTCGCAACGTCCTTTGTCTCGCGGCGTTTGTTTTCAACGACCGGTGTTTGTTGTGACGCGCTCGCTCGCTTGGCGACGGCAGATTTTTCTGTCGGAACACTCTTTCGCGCTTCGTCGCTCGCCTTAGACTTTTTCGCTCGCTTTTGCTCGTAGTCCAATTCGTCGAGTAATTTGACAAATTCCTCTACGTTTTTGACAGTCGTAGGGCCTATTTCCCTAGCTATCTCTTTCCCGAAATGTCGCTTTACGTTGCGCACGATTTCTAATTCTGACATGGGTGGACTTAAATATCTAGCTTGTTTCGCGAGATTCAACGCGTATTCCGACATCGTTTTGTGCTCGGATTGTTTATACGCGCCAGTGTAGATTTCTTCGCGAAAACGCGCTTGCTGCTCGTCTCCCCAATAATATTCGATGAATTTTTCTTTTGCTTCGTGTATGTCGGTAGGCTCGCGTATATCATACCAAGTAGATGTTGTACCACGCATACACTTTCCGAAAAAATATAATTGTTCGTTCTCGTTTATGCGCTCGTATTCCGCGATTTTCTCAAAACGTTTGACGAACTTTATTGGATTTTGGGAGTCTGACTTTCCAAAAAATTTCAGGTCTTCGTAAGGACTCTTAAGCCATCCTCCTCGCGGCAATTTTGCTTGTATAGTGCCAGTTCCGTCGCAAACTATCAACTCGCGCGCCGGTGCGTCTTCTTATACCAACGTTGGTGCACGATCGCTATGACCGCCGTCGGTCTCGTCACGCATCCGTTTTTCACGCGCTTCTAACGTTTCAAGTCGCTGACGTACTTCGGCCATGAGCAAGACAAAGTCGTCGCCTTTTGTTGAACTAGACGCTTCCTTTCGTGCCATTTCGCTCTCTTCGAGGCGTTTACGAAGGATTTCGTTTTGTTCGATTAACTGTATTATGTCCGCGGCCGCTGTTTCACCAACGTTTTCCGTCGCGGTTTTTGTTTTTGATCGAGTTACACGTTCTTCGCTCGATTTTTTGACCGGTGAACGTTGTACTCGCGGTTTTGTGTAATCGTGAACCGCGCTTGGCTCACTTTCGGATTCCTTATTCATTTTCGCTCGCGTTTAACTAACTCTGTCACTTTCGATTTCCTCGGTGTGTATCACGCTCGCAGAGACTTTTACGTCTACACGCACGAATCGCAACTTTTACACTCGGCAAATTTGTTTTGCAAGATCACTCGCGGTTTGCTTAATCGAGATTGTCGCGTCCTGTCACGGTCGCCAGATTTTAGTATATGTTTAAAAATATTGATGTTGTGATGATACATCTGTTTACGCTACGCGTCATTAATTTTACGTGTACCTTTAGGCTTGCCAGAGCTATCCGGCTTGCATCGAACAACCTTTCCAAATTTACAGGCCCAGATCCGTGCAGTGTCTGGCCCCTATCTACTGTGACCGGATTACCGAATGACGTGACTCACGAATTCGGACAAGTAAAGACTCACCAACCTTTTGTTGCAGGTTTTCACAGTCGCCAGCCCCTTTATCCTTATCAAGAGGCAAGGTGTGGTGTCCCGGAATCGTCGCTCTGCTCAGGAACGCCGGAACGCACGTCGGTGTTGCTTCCGTCGGATGGACAGCTACCACTAGCTTGATTATATTTCAAAGGAAATTCACAACACACGAACTTCGAACGAACTTATGACTAATTCCTTTTCTCTTTTCTTTCAGGTGCCGCCGTCGTCTCAGGATCGTCCCCAGGATCGCCTTCGTCGTCCCACAGCAACTTTGCCAGGTAAGTGTATTTTTATTTTTAAGTTTACCCGCGGTCCCGTTTTTAATAGGATTACTTTCTTTTCAGGTTGCCAGGAATATCCACGAGCTCAGGAACGGACACACAGTCAGGTAAGTGAGAGATAACACTATTCTGTTTTTTCGTAACAAATAACAAACAGTACGCTTTATTGATAAGCTTGGTATCACATATGTTACATAAAACCCGAACGCGTCGCTTCTTCACACTCGAGTCGACACTATTAATATTCGGGAATCGAACCGACTCGCATTCGGTCGATTTTTATGTTCTTAATTATTTGCGCACGCACGCTCGAACTCTCTTATCGAAGAGATGGTTATACCGAAACGCGCGATAGCTCACTCTTTTTAACGTGCATAGCAAGGAACAGTCGCACTCGCGATGTCACGTATCTCGCTTTCCGTGACTGTTGCTATCGGATGTCTATAGCGCGCGAAAACTTTTATTTGGTATTCCGCGGTTTGTACGCTATGAATTCCTGCGCGCGAAAGCTCGACTTCGCACTGTCGAGATGTTAGCGCGATGAAAGATCGGGCGCGAAAGCTCTCGAGAGCTCTTAACGTTCGCTCTTATAGTACCGAGAGGGACGCTACCCCCTTTCGTCGGGATTCGCCAATTGTACGCATTCCGCTGCCGGGAGCGCTCAGGCTTCCCCCTCCCGCCGGGTTCTGCCAACCGCGCGTGGCGTCGGTTTCCCCCACGGATGTCGGAGGTGTTGCCCCCACTCTCTGTTGCGCGGCGTCGCTGCGCTGCGGGCATCTCGCAGGGTTGCCCTTTCCAGTCTGGCGTATCCCCTCTTCCTTATTGAAGATTGCACTTGCAAGTGCAAATAATTTGGTGTGAATTGCACTTAAGGTGCAATCCACACAGATTATGTAATTTTTTTATAGAAAATGCTTATTAAAGCCAAGAAACTAAAAAAATGCATCGAATATGCATATGACACTAAGAATGTCGCGTTGAGTCTAATGAAAATAATATTTAACAAAAAATAATGATAGCACACTAGTTGTGCTTCTAACATGACTGTCTGTAATAAACTTAAGAAAACTAAATTTATGAATGCTGTTACATGAACGCAGGTAAGCATATGACTATGATCATGAGTACTATTAGGAGTATGATCACGCAGGTAAGTATAATTATAATAGGTATTTCTAACATAGTGATATTTATTTTGTAAACTTAAACACAAAATGCATGCAAATGCAAATAAACTTTTATGATATATTAAATATAAAAAACTGCGAACTCGCGCCTTACATAAAAATAAACTTAAAGACAAGGTCATCGAACGGAACGAAAACTAACGCGATTATTTCTCGCGGGGTAAGGCACGATCTCCTGGTCGGGCTGGCTATTTCTCCTGGCCTTTCCTGCCGGTATGGTCCTGGGCGCGTTCAAGGATGATGCTAACCACGCTTTTGCCCTCTATCAACTTCTTCTCTGCCTTAGTCGTCACGAACAGTGGCGTTGGACCTCCCGTGTGCCCCTGGGCTGCCGAGGATGGTCCCGGTTGCTGGGCGACCTGGGCATTCGGTCGCAATACCCCCTCTAAGGGGCTTCGTCCAGACTTTAGCTCTGGACTAAGCGCCTTACGTTTCTTTGGTGTGGGGATTACCTCTTCGGATTCGCTGTCACTGTCTGTTGTTAGATATTGTGTGGACCTTCGTGATTGTGATTTTGTACGTTTATGGAACGTCCACGACCTTGGCTTATTTTTTTCGCGCTCACGGTCATGTGAACTGGACTTAATTTTCTTGTGAGTTGATTTTTTTGTTTCTCTTGAACGTCTTTTTGCTTTCTCGTTTTCCTTGTCGGAATCGGAAGTTTTTTGTTGTGGTGCCGCCTTTATGTTTGTGTCGGCGCTTTGTTCTGCGTCCATTTGCAGGTTAGGATCCATGGTTGATACTTTCTAGTGCTATTTCTGGCACTGTTTCCACGATCGGATCTTCTTCTCGTGTTGTTTCTATATTTTCGGGTTGAGGTATCTCTTCGTTATTATTAGGTTGAGGTGTTTGTACTGGTGGGTCGCACTGCTTATGTTGAATTTGGACTATTCCATTAGAGTACACCGCTAGTATTTCGGCGTATGCCTGCGTATCCTTTTCTGGATCAAGCATCTCTACTTCTACCATTATTTTTATCTTCCCAATGACATTTCCTTCCTTATCCTTTAGGTCGGTAGTGTCAAAAATACAATTTCGTTTCGCCAAATGGCAATAGTGCTCGTTGAGCAATTTCGTAAGTACCTCATTTTTTTGCTTGTCAATCCGGATCATTTCCTCGAGTTGTTCGAGTGACGTGTCCTCCTCCTCGTCGCCGGTTTGTTTAGACAGGCTCGTCAGGAACTTAATTCTTCCCTGTCTGCGACGATCCAATTCTTCTCTGAGAATGCCAATTTTCGCCTTTTTGACAATTTTTTCCTCCTCACTATCAAAACCTAGTTCCTTGAGGTTCGCCATCATTTGCACGATCTTTAGTAACTGTTCGTATCTTTTATTCCACTCTAGTATTGTATTTCTTTGACTTAGCTTCGCGGATCGCGTGTTTACAGCTGGTCGCGAAGCTCGACTGTGAGTGTACTAAGATAGGAGTCCCCTCGTTGTCTGGTATCGCGCCTGATTGGTTGTCAGTTGGCGTTGATGTCTGAACGGTGATTGGTCGCGGGTTCGGCCTATCGCGTGCCTTCGGTTCGTTCGATGACTTTTTATCCCTAGATACTTTAGGCTCATCGCTATGTCCGATGGTTTTATTCAACGCGTTTTCGACATGCCTTCCTACGTCCCAATCATATGCGCTCTGTTGCGTATCGCAAATAACGATTTCATACATTGACGAATTATCGTGAGTAATTATTAAATTATTATTTCGCGCTCGGTTTCGCGTTTTATTTATTGCAAACGATTCACCGATTTTATCGCGCTCGCTTTTCCTTTTTGAATCTAATCGCATTGTAATTCCCGTGTCCGATGACGCGGAATTTTCGCTATCGCTTAATTGATAAACTATTTGGTCTGTATTGATTATATTTTCGCGTTTTTTAATAGATTTGCTACTTCGCGAAGAATTATCTAAGTTTGCACTTTTTGGTGTAGTATATATCGCGGAATTAAACCTTTGAGTGCAGTTTGTAGAACTTACGTCTAGTGACGGTTTTATACAAAAAATAGAATTATTTTGGCTTACATTAGATGACTTTCCATGTGAGGTGAGTATTGGGCTGACCTCCTGCCTTAGGGTCGATTCGCATGTGCCTTGGCCTGTTGCTTCCCTCGGTTGGCTCGTTTCCTCTCCTTCCACGTCGATCTCATCTGGCTGTGAACTTGGAGACTCTGGTTGGCCCTGGGATGGTTTGTTGACCTCTGTCGGCTTTGCTCGATCGCCTCGTTGTTTGGATAGTTGGTCGCTCATCCTCTGCATTCCTCGTCTGGATTTCGTTTTTCCCCATCGTTCTAAGCCTTCTGGATTTACTGGGTTTCGTATCAGCTCAGCTAGTTTTCTTCGAGAGTATCTCGCGATTAGCAGTATTGGTTCCGCCATTTCAAGAATCATAGCCTCTATGTCAATTTCTCTCGAGAAAATTTTTGTGTGAACGGTAACTGCTTCAATTGTCGTTCGCTTTTCTCGCTTGAGATAGGCTGGGATATTTGTTGATTCTGTTGTTTTTAATAGTTCTTTGGCGTTTCGTGTTTCTATTAAGTCAACTGCTCCACTCGTAATGACGTTGAATTCCCCTCTAGTATCCATTATCACTTTCACGTCTTGATCTTCCACCTTCGCGTGGATCCATCCCGTTGGGATCTGACCACTCAACAGTTTTCGTATCCTTGAGATGTGTCTCATGCCCTTCTCACTGTTGTCTGGGTCTTCTTTTTGACTGTCGTGACAATGTAGTGGGTTGTGTCTCGGGGATCTCGTCCTCAGAATTTTGTAATGACAAGTGATCGTTTTCGTCATCTTGACGTAACTTGTCGACATAGTCGACTATTTGTTTTTTACTAATTTTCTTTTTATTTTCAGGTACACTTAACATATTAATGCACCTTACTAATTTTTCTTGTTTTCTAACCTCTTTTTTCTTTGTTTCAGGTCTTCGGGTTCCAGCTGGTTTCGTCGTGGAATTATCAATCACGTTTATTTGTACTGGATCTTTCATCTGCGCTTCCCTGTGTGGCTTCAATTGCCTTGCGTTGTAGACACCGACTGTATTTTCGTCGTCATCTACTATCAGGTACGCATTTTCTCTTATTATTTGTCCAACTTTAAAGGGTCCGTCATACACTAGGTGAATTTTCTTCGTTAGTCGTCGGCTGGCGTCGCTCCTCCTATGAAGTTTGATCCACACGGCGTCTTCCAAAAGTTTTGCTTCTAGTGATTTGTCTGCCTGCACCTTTCTCAGGCTTGCCCGCCTTCTCAGGACCTCCGCTGCCTTCTGGATTGCAACTTGCAGTTTTTCTTCCGCTGTTACCTCTTCTTCGTCCTCCTCTTCTCGCGGCTTCAAGCGCTCGTCCAGATGCAACGAATCTTCGTAGCCCCGATGCAGGTCAATAGGCTTACACCCGGTACTGGAGTGCGTTGTGCAGTTGATTGTGTCTTCGGCCCTTTTTATTATGCGGTCCCACCTTATCTGGCGGTCGTACGCATAAACACGTATGATGCGCCCTATTTCGCGCATGACCCGTTCAACCGGGTTGGACTGCGGGTTGTATGGGCTCGTCTTACGCGCGGTGAGTCCCATGTCGTTCGTAAAGTCACGCCATCGGTTCGTAATGAACTGTCCGACATTGTCGGTCAGGATTTCCTCCGGTATACCGATTTCATCGAAACATTTTAATTGTAACGTGTCCATGATCGTCTCGAGTTTTTGATTCGGCATTGTATATAGCTTGGTTAATTTCGAGAACTGATCTGAAATTACTAGGACGTATTTATTACCCTTCGAAGTTTGGGGTAAAGGTCCGAAAATATCAAGCGATATGACTTTTCCCGGTTGCTCTGGCAAGTCGTAGTACTGTGTACCCCTGGTCGCGCGCGTGTAATATTTGGTTGCCTGACATATGTGGCAAGACGCAACGACGTCACGGGCTAACTTATCGACCTTGTTTATCGCAAAGAGCTGTTTGGAAAAGTTTAGTGTTTTGTCAGTGCCGAAGTGCAATAGGTAAGTATGCACCTTCTGCACCAAACGCCATCTTATACTATCGGGAACGATTATTCTATCCCCGTCGCACGTTTTTATGCGTATTAATTCGTCTCGAATTACATAAGAATCCGGTTCGTTTAGTAATCGATCTTGTAGTTGCTGGTCTTCGTTTTGCGCCTGTTTCACGAAATCGACCCAATCGCTTGTTTCATTCTCGTCGTCTGGTGCGCGTATCGCGGCGATTACTTTTGTTAGTTCAGCCTTCTTCGCGTAACCGTTTAGGACGTTATTGCGTGACAACGTGTCGGCTGTTATGTTTTCTTTGCCTGGCACGTGGCAAATTTCAAGGTCAAACTCGTTCAAGAATGCGATCCAACGAGCTATTCGATTACTATCTTTCGCGCAAGATGTTATAAATTTTAACGCTCGGTGATCGGTGTGAACGCGTACCTTCCGTCCGAGAAGCATCGTGTGCCATTTTTTTAGTGCCCATACGAGCGCTAAACACTCTATTTCCGTGACAGTATAATTAAGTTCCGCGCCCCTCAACGATCTACTCGCGTATGCTACAGTGTATTTCCGTTCGGGTTCGTCGTCGCTAAATTGATAAAGTCGCGCGCCTAACCCATACTTGGAAGCGTCGACAAAAATGCCGAATTTCTTATTTGGTCTGATGACGAATAGCTTTTCAGCCTCGTCGAATGCGCGTTTTATGTCATTGAACGCCCGTTGTTCTACCCCTGTCCACTCGAATTTCACGTTTTTTCTCAATAGGTTTTCGAGAGGTTTCGCGAGGTTAGCTAGGTTCTTTATAAACCTGCGATCCCAATTAACTAGGCCTAAGAAAGCCTGGATCGCTTTCTTATTACGGGGACGTTCAAAATTTTTAATTGCTGTTTTAGTGTCCTCGTTCATTTCCGCCGTGATTTGGTCGAATGTATGACCAAGGAATTTTATTTGCGGCTTCATGAACTCACACTTGTTTGCGTTTAGACGGAAACCTACTTTCTCTAGTCGCTCGAGAACGTAATTTATATGAAAGAGGTGTTCCTCTAAGGTGTCGGACGCGATTAATATATCGTCGAGATATATTATTGTAAAAGCATCGCATTCATCCCCTATCGCTTTTCTTATCGCACGCGTGAACGACGCGCCTGCCGTTTTCAGTCCGAAAGGCATTCGTTTAAAACAATAGGTTTGGTTATCGAACATGAATCCGACATATTTCGCGCTCTCTTTCTCTAACGGAATTTGCCAAAAGGCCTTTGCCACGTCGAGAGTCGTGAAATATTTTCGACTGCCGATACGCCTAAATACTTCGTCGATGGTAGGCGGCTGATCATGATCGTTGGCCATCTGTTTGTTCAATTGCCTCGCATCGAGACACAATCTTATTTCGCCTGATCGTTTAGCTACCACGACTAGCGGATTCACGAATTGAGTCGCCGCACGCTCTATCACGCCGTCGCGCTCTAATTCGCGTATATGTTCACGTACTCGCTCACGATGAGCGTCTGGAATCGGATACAACTTCGACTTAAATGGCTTGTCAGATTTCATCTCGATCTTATGTTCGTAATGGGTGACGCATCCGATCTGTTCTCGGAATAGGTCACTAAATTTTTTAAGAGTTTTTCTTAGGAGGATCTCCGCCCCCTTCGCGTCTATCGCGCTTATTACTTTTTTGGCTGTCGTCGCGTTTTCGGTTTGATCTTTGTTAAAGTTGACCGCGAACTTTGTCTCGTCGCATTCGAGTATCGCGGACTGCTCTTGCAGGAAGTCCATGCCAAGAATCATCTCATAGGACAGATTCTTTACGACATAGAATTCGTGCACGAACTTTGCTTCGTCGATCGTAAATTCGAATTGGATTTTATTCGCGATGGGCTGACCCTTGTCATTGAATGCCCCGCGTAACAAGAATCTACGTATCGGTATGATCTTTAATGGCACCGCTTCCGAATTTAACTTGTCGAACAACTCTTTAGTGACGGCTGATATCTGTGCCCCTGTATCGACTAGAGCTGTTATGCGAACGTTTCGCGTTTGAACCCGCACGTAAGGTGAAGGCTTGTTGCTATCCGCGCTCTGGTCTTGGATCGACACATCTTCGATATCGCGCAATATTTCACGTGTCCGAATGATAGCTAAGTGTTTATCGTCAGCTTCGCCGTTCGTTTTTTCACGATCGCTTTCCTCATCGGAATGTTTTGTTACCGTTTTGATGGCCGCTACCTTCTTTCGAGGTTTCACGTTTTTATCTGCCACGGATCTTTTACTCGCGATCGATTTCGCTTTTAAGCTCGCCGCGTATTCCTGTTTCGCTTTTTCAGCATATTTCCGGTCATACGGTACCAGCTCATTCCCTTTTGCTTCGTCGTCGTCAGAATCTGACTTATCCGTCGCTTCGGGTTTGATCGGTTTTCTAATTTTCTCGCTCGCATAAGTCCATGCGCTACGCCTTTCTTTTGCGTCGTTGCCCGTCGGCTGCGCGTTCCGCCATTTCGCAACACGTCTCTCACTAGTCGCAACGTCCTTTGTCTCGCGGCGTTTGTTTTCAACGACCGGTGTTTGTTGTGACGCGCTCGCTCGCTTGGCGACGGCAGATTTTTCTGTCGGAACACTCTTTCGCGCTTCGTCGCTCGCCTTAGACTTTTTCGCTCGCTTTTGCTCGTAGTCCAATTCGTCGAGTAATTTGACAAATTCCTCTACGTTTTTGACAGTCGTAGGGCCTATTTCCCTAGCTATCTCTTTCCCGAAATGTCGCTTTACGTTGCGCACGATTTCTAATTCTGACATGGGTGGACTTAAATATCTAGCTTGTTTCGCGAGATTCAACGCGTATTCCGACATCGTTTTGTGCTCGGATTGTTTATACGCGCCAGTGTAGATTTCTTCGCGAAAACGCGCTTGCTGCTCGTCTCCCCAATAATATTCGATGAATTTTTCTTTTGCTTCGTGTATGTCGGTAGGCTCGCGTATATCATACCAAGTAGATGTTGTACCACGCATACACTTTCCGAAAAAATATAATTGTTCGTTCTCGTTTATGCGCTCGTATTCCGCGATTTTCTCAAAACGTTTGACGAACTTTATTGGATTTTGGGAGTCTGACTTTCCAAAAAATTTCAGGTCTTCGTAAGGACTCTTAAGCCATCCTCCTCGCGGCAATTTTGCTTGTATAGTGCCAGTTCCGTCGCAAACTATCAACTCGCGCGCCGGTGCGTCTTCTTATACCAACGTTGGTGCACGATCGCTATGACCGCCGTCGGTCTCGTCACGCATCCGTTTTTCACGCGCTTCTAACGTTTCAAGTCGCTGACGTACTTCGGCCATGAGCAAGACAAAGTCGTCGCCTTTTGTTGAACTAGACGCTTCCTTTCGTGCCATTTCGCTCTCTTCGAGGCGTTTACGAAGGATTTCGTTTTGTTCGATTAACTGTATTATGTCCGCGGCCGCTGTTTCACCAACGTTTTCCGTCGCGGTTTTTGTTTTTGATCGAGTTACACGTTCTTCGCTCGATTTTTTGACCGGTGAACGTTGTACTCGCGGTTTTGTGTAATCGTGAACCGCGCTTGGCTCACTTTCGGATTCCTTATTCATTTTCGCTCGCGTTTAACTAACTCTGTCACTTTCGATTTCCTCGGTGTGTATCACGCTCGCAGAGACTTTTACGTCTACACGCACGAATCGCAACTTTTACACTCGGCAAATTTGTTTTGCAAGATCACTCGCGGTTTGCTTAATCGAGATTGTCGCGTCCTGTCACGGTCGCCAGATTTTAGTATATGTTTAAAAATATTGATGTTGTGATGATACATCTGTTTACGCTACGCGTCATTAATTTTACGTGTACCTTTAGGCTTGCCAGAGCTATCCGGCTTGCATCGAACAACCTTTCCAAATTTACAGGCCCAGATCCGTGCAGTGTCTGGCCCCTATCTACTGTGACCGGATTACCGAATGACGTGACTCACGAATTCGGACAAGTAAAGACTCACCAACCTTTTGTTGCAGGTTTTCACAGTCGCCAGCCCCTTTATCCTTATCAAGAGGCAAGGTGTGGTGTCCCGGAATCGTCGCTCTGCTCAGGAACGCCGGAACGCACGTCGGTGTTGCTTCCGTCGGATGGACAGCTACCACTAGCTTGATTATATTTCAAAGGAAATTCACAACACACGAACTTCGAACGAACTTATGACTAATTCCTTTTCTCTTTTCTTTCAGGTGCCGCCGTCGTCTCAGGATCGTCCCCAGGATCGCCTTCGTCGTCCCACAGCAACTTTGCCAGGTAAGTGTATTTTTATTTTTAAGTTTACCCGCGGTCCCGTTTTTAATAGGATTACTTTCTTTTCAGGTTGCCAGGAATATCCACGAGCTCAGGAACGGACACACAGTCAGGTAAGTGAGAGATAACACTATTCTGTTTTTTCGTAACAAATAACAAACAGTACGCTTTATTGATAAGCTTAGTGTCACATATGTCACATAAAACCCGAACGCGTCGCTTCTTCACACTCGAGTTGACACTATTAATATTCGGGAATCGAACCTACTCGCATTCGGTCGATTTTATGTTCTTAATTATTTGCGCACGCACGCTCGAACTCTCTTATCGAAGAGATGGTTATGCCGAAACGCGCGATAGCTCACTCTTTTTAACGTGCATAGCACGGAACAGTCGCACTCGCGATGTCACGTATCTCGCCTTCCGTGACTGTTGCTATCGGATGTCTATAGCGCGCGAAAACTCTTATTTGGTATTCCGCGGTTTGTACGCTATGAATTCCTGCGCGCGAAAGCTCACGAGAGCTCTTAACGCTCGCTTTTATAGTACCGAGAGGGACGCTACCCCCTCTCGTCGGGATCCGCCAATCGTACGCATTCCGCTGCCGGGAGCGCTCGGGCTTCCCCCTCCCGCCGGGTTCTGCCAACCGCGCGTGGCGTCGGTTTCCCCCACGGGTGTCGGAGGTGTTGCCCCCACTCTCTGTTGCGCGGCGTTGCTGCGCTGCGGGCATCTCGCTGGGTTACCCTTTCCCGTCTGGCGTATCCCCTCTACTTTCATGGGGATTGCACTTGCAAGTGCAAATATTGTGTGTGAATTGCACTTAAAGTGCAATCCACACAGATTATGTAATTTTTCATAGAAAATGCTTACTAAAGCCAAGAAACTAAAAAATGCATCGAATATGCATATGACACTAAGAATGTCGCGTTGAGTCTAATGAAAATAATACTTAACAAAAAATAATGATAGCACACTAGTTGTGCTTCTAACATGACTGTCTGTAATAAATTTAAGAAAACTAAATTTATGAATGCTGTTACGTGAACGCAGGTAAGCATATGACTATGATCATGAGTACTATTAGGAGTATGATCACGCAGGTAAGTATAATTATAATAGGTAATTCTAACATAGTGATAATATTTATTTAGTAAACTTAAAAGAGAATGCATGCAAATGCAAAATAAAGATTTATGATATATTAGATATATAAAAAATTACGAACTTTGGATATATAACAGTAAACTAGGAACTTTGAGTATATATATATATTGTAATACTAAATAGTAAACTTGCGCCTTACATATAAATAAACTTAAATTTTTTAAAAGTCATCGAATGACACGAAAACGGACGCGATTATTTTTCGCGGGGTAAGGCACTATCTTGTGGTCGGGCTGGTTATTCCTACTGGCCCTCCTGGTTGGTGCGGTCATCAGTGCGCTGGAGGACAACGCTGACCACGCTCTTGCCCTGTATTGACTTCCTCTCGGTCTTGGTCACCGAAAACTTCGGGATCGCCTCCTCGCTGTATTCCTCTGCCCTGGCCGAAGGTCCGGGCTGCTGGACGCCCTGAGGGGACGGTCTCAAGGTTAGGTTGTAGCCGGACGATTGGGCGTTAACGGTCGATATTCGGAATTTCACGGTTTCGGACGGTTATTTAAAATACTTAGGCTCAATTTGCCTTACTACAGACTCACCGTTGCGTCGGCTGGTCCTTACTTTCGGTCGCCAGGCCGGTTTGACCTTCGTAACCGCCAAGGTCGTTTCGGTTGACTGGGGTCCGCCTCGCGTGTGTATCCCCGTCCTTCCTGTTTGTCTGGCCGTCGCTCGCTGCGTGACGCGTTCGGCGTGGTCAGGACGATCGGTTGGGAAGCAAGGTTAATCCAACAAACACTAGATTTGCATTTTCACCTTTTCTTTATTCACAATATCTTCCCTTTACACTGATCCACTCCGTAGAGCTCCGCTGACTCACACACACTCACGCATCCTCACTCACACGCACGCGGTCGGCTATGACGCCTCGCTGGGCGCGCCGTCGCTCTGGCCTTCGCGATTCACAAACTCGCGGTTGCAATATCACTCGGACGTATGCGATTCGATACAAACCCGTTGGCACGCTGCCCGGGTCGTCGCGTTTGCGTCTCGCGCCGCGTCGATCTCGCACGTCGTTACACTCTCTTCGCGTTACGCGAGTCACACCCTTCGCGTCGTTTCGCCGTTGGCCGGTCGCGATTATTTACAGGGCGTTGCCTCGTCGTCGCGTTCCTCGCGTTTCCGTTTCGTCGGGACGTCGGTTGTATGCGCTTTCGCGTCCGCATGTCGTATCCGGAATTATCGGAAATTCGCGCGCAATCACGTCTTCGTTGGCTAAGAAAGCCCGTGACCGTTTCGTATCGAGTCCACTTTTCGACTGTTCGGGAATCTCGCTGTCTCCGCGTCGTTGATCCCCTCTACGGCCCGTTGTCCCCACTCTTGCTTATGCGCATGCTCGCGCCGCTTACTACCGAGTGGTGGGGATCGGTGCCCGTATCCGCCGTTGTTTCGGTGGCTAACCGTTTTTACCGTTAGTCTGCGGTCCGTCGGGTAACTACCGTACCCTCGCTCCGTTTCTCCGCGTATCTCCGTAATTTCGGTTGTTTTCGTGCGTTGCGGGTCGCGTCTTCTCTCTCGAGTGCTCTCGTTACGTTTTTCGCACTTGAGCCGATTTTTACGGCATTTTATTCCCGTTTCGCGCATTCACGCTTGAGATGGCGAATCAGTCGCTGAACCGAATGGGGCGATGGTAACATCGGTCCCAAGGTTAGGTTGTGACCGGATTTATGCATGCGATAGAGTTTACAACCGAGAATGGAGAGAATCTCACAAACCTTTGATGTTTCAGATAACGGTCGCCAGCTCTTTTTGCCGCCAAAGAGCAAGGAACAGGATGCCCAGACCTTGTATCGCCGCTGGAACATCCGTCGTCACACGCAGGACCACGCCCTTGTCGGTTTGGGTATCCGCCTTGGAGGTTATGGACGCCCGCGCGCAGTGGATTCCCGTCGCGTGTGAATCTGCTACCACTCACTAATTTACTTTCTTTCTTTTTCAGGTGCTGCCCACATCCCAGAGGAACGCTTCCGGATCGCCGCAATCTCCCAGGATCATCCACAGGTAAGTTCACAACTTTTAGGTTATGTATCCCCTTGTCCCAGTTTTAACGAGATCTTTTATTTCAGGACCCCAGAGTATGTTCGTAGGAAGGTTTTGACGCACAGAAAGGTAAGTATAATCACGAGTGTATGTAACAATAACAAAGAGTAATACTTTATTATTAATCACTTTAAGTGTTTGTTCACAGTACCCGATCGCGTGGCTTAATCACAATCGTGTAATCGTGATGCTTCTTAATTACGTAGGCCTACTAGCATTCGGCCCGCGTCACAAACTGTTTCGCTTTCGTGGTGAACACGGAACTTTCACTTTCGTCGCGCGATCGCTGGTTATCACAAAATGGCCGACGATTGGTTTACGCGCGAACTTATTATTCATCGGACGTGAGGTTGTTCCCTCGTAATCTCCGAGGCGCGAAAGCTCTCGGGAGCTCTCGGTCGCTCATTATATACCGAAACGCATCGCCGCTCTCAGCCAATCCGCGGTGGCGTCGTTTGCCACCACCTGGGATCTCCCGGTATCCCCTCCACCTCTGCCGCGACCAGTCGCCGCGTCGGCGTCGCCTCGCGGGATCGCACGCAGTGCTATCCCCTCTCCTTTGGCTTCCGCCAATCACGGCAGAGCGTGTCTTGCCGTCGTGAGATGCGCTTCTCCGCTTCCCATACTCTATACGAGCTTACATGGAAATTTTGCGGATTGCACCCGAAAGTGCAAAAGTGCAAGGGAGCGTGCCACTCTGTACTTTATTATTAATTGTTTTGGAACAAACTGAAAATAATTTTTCTTTAAGTAACCGCCACATATAAGCAGAAAGCGTATGAAATAACGAATGTAATCCAAAGTCGCATTAATGCGATAAAATAAACTAATACAGAGTAACATACTACCTCTTGTAATAATCTTAACATATTTATCTAGTTTAACATGCTGGTACATGCAATAATGAAATTTACGCCTATTGGCTAACCGAAATATTATTAAGTATTATTGCTACTCGACAGTGAATTTAGCTTTATGTTTTATATTGATTTTAAGAAATTATTTCTGACAGATGTCATGGAAAAATTGTCTAGTAGCTTTGCCTCTAGTAAGAATGCTTCCCTAGCTTGGAAAATTAAATGTTTTAAATTATAATAGAATTATTTAACAAAACATAAATGTTTATTATATCAAACTTAGCCTGTATAAAATATGTGTCGCTAGAATCGCGAATGTCAGGTGTACTTATTAACTATTTTCGTAGTATCAACTTAACCTAGAATATACGTATCTTTAAATAACAATAATAACTTAACCTAGAATAATTATAAAAATACGTCACACGATTTTCTTACTACTACTTGTACTCGCATGACTAGTGTTTGTGTAGTGTTGTAAATTAACATAAAATAGTAAAAACATAAAAATTGATATACTATATCAAGTATCAAAATAAAATTTATCTGACATAAAATATATGTAGGTGATTGTATGAAACGTGTTAGTGTTAGTGTATTTAATGTGTATCAGTTTTCCCGGTGTTGCTTCGGTTCAGCCTTGTCTTCCGGAATGCCTCCCGATTTAGTTAGGGTGATGCTTAGGATGCTTTTTCCCTTGACCGTTTTCCGCTCCGTCTTTGTTGCTTGGAACCTTTTCATCTCGGCTTGGGTTTTCCGCTGCAGTCCGGAGGTTGATGGTCGTGGTTCCGGATGCGCCCCTACAGCCGGTCGCAAGGTCAGGTTGTGACCGAACATGCTCACAGAATTAATAAATTCCTAGAGAATCTTAAAATTTCCGCAGATCTCTTACTTTTCACGGTCGCCAGGTCGGTGAATTGCCCCGCCGCCAGGGTCTGGTCACGGCCCTTTGTCTTGATCGGCCGGACGATGGAATGCGCCTACACGGCTTTTGGATGCGTAAGTCCTCGTAGAAATACGTCCGCTCAGACTTGGCTGGGACCCCCGCGTTGTAGAATCCTCTGGGGTGCTTCGCTGCGTGGCCGACGTCGGATGACGCAATCTCCCGCCACTAACGGTCACTCGCCCAGGATGGGAAATTTGGGTCGCACGAATAAACAAAGGCTTCTCGGTTCTCACACAACTCGATTTATTATTGCTTTTACGCACACACTCACACTACGGCTTCTGGTCGCCCACGCGTGTGTCGTGATTCACTTGTCTACATGTCGTTTCTCGCATAACGCACGTAGATGTTGCGAATTTATTACGCGCTCGCGTTAATTAATACGCGCGGAAAGAATCTGCAGGCAAGGCTCGCGGGTGTTGTCGCTAAACTACTAAGTCGCGCCCGTTGCTGCCTATGCACTAATTTCGTAAGATACGATAACGAGATCGCGCGGGAACACGTATATGCACGCACGTCCGTCTCCCGAGACGTCTCGTTGCAGACTTTTTGTCGTTGGGACGCCGAGCCGTTCGTTCTCATGCATCCCTACCACTCGGTGCACCCCGATTGGCTTGTTGTTGTCAGGCTGTAGTCTGTCGCCAATCGGTGAGCATCGAATGGTATCTCACTCATACTCACTTCTTTTCTCGCTCTGATGCTATGGCACCGCATGCGCAATGCGTCAGAATTCCATAGCGCCGAGCGAGTAACATCGCAATGCTATTGGTCGCACTGGTCCGTGCATACGGACTGCCTTAGAGGCTTAATGTCCCAAAATGAATAATTATTGTTTAAATTAACTGTATTGCCTAATTTGGCATTAAACAAAATAAAATAGTCACGAAACGTGCGCTCGCGCTAAGCGATATGCGCTCTGAATAAAATTACGGACCAGCGTTACCTATGGTGTGAACGCGCTTAAAGCGTTACTCAAAAATTAATGACTAACATCAATTAACGCAGGCTAATGCGTTGATTACATAAAATGTTCCGGTTCGTCTGTCGTAGCGTCGTAAACCTGCCAGAGAACGGTCGCGATTCCCTCTTGTCGTTCCGATATGGTTATCGTTATTAAAACGTGGTATACGATAATTTAATATTCCACCAATGAATATTAAAATAAAGGGTTATCTGGGGAATCTTGAGCGTTATCTCGCGATTTATGCGTCTCGCATACATGCTGATTGTGTCGCGCAAGTACGACCATGGACAACCTAACCTCGAACTGTCAGATTCCGGCTGCCTGGTCCTCATGAGTTTTATGCCGCTCGCGGTCCTCGGCTATCTCTGTCTTTGTTTAAGAAGAGCACAGAAACTTACTTACGACGTTTTACGGAATGTGATAAATAAAATATTGAATATAAATGCAAGATAACATGCAATGGATATAATTTATTCCGGCTGTGCCGTTTAACATGTTAATATATATCATATAAAATTTTAATGCACGCACACATGCCACACACTCCTTTCCATACACGCACGCTCGCACGGCTCGGCGCATACGACCGGAATGCGATAATCGGGCTATACTGTGTTTATTTAACATGCACATAAAGAAATAAATGTCATTACGACGGAATATAAAATATAATATGCGCTCTGTCGCGCTCGCGACATGCCGCTCGCTATCGCGACATACAGTTTAACAAATATATGAATTACAATAATTACAATGACCAAAATAAAACATAAATGAATTTAACATCATGTGAGAAATATGCGGTTCTCTTGCCGCTATAATAATAAACATTATCACAATTACTAAGTGACTTTAACTCTAGTAAGGAATACAAACTATAGAATGTAATATAATAATATATAGACAAATCTAACGTTATTTATAACGTATGCGGTATTTGCCGCTGCACAAACAATAGAGAATATAGAGAATATTTATGAATATACTTGAATATCAAATGTAATGAAAACTATATATATATACTATAACACGCGGTCTCGCCGCTGCGAGTATTTACACTACTCTAACTTAATAATTAATATGCTTAACCTAACGCACGCTTTACACTATGTATCTATATATGCTTAACAACTAATATCACACGGATAACTGTTTCACGCGCACTGAGTTTCGCGTTATGAGAGTCACAGCGTGACGTAACGTCCTGCCGGGGGAACGGTGGTTTCTCCCTCGTCCCCTCCGTTGAGTCGGGCTGCCGGCTGACTCGGCGGGACCGGTGACTCATCGTCGCTCGGCTCGTCCGCCGGTGCCTGGCTTGCCATCGGCGTTAGTTCGCCCGAATCGGGCGTCGGAGTCGGCGTCGGCGTCGGTGATGTCCTCGGCGTTGGTCTCGGCGTCGGCGTCGGTGAAGTCCTCGGCGTCGGCGTTGACTTTGTCATCGGCATCGTTTTCAGCGTCTCGTCCATCCTTGCAACGCTAACTCGGATGTCTCGGATCGTAGCAGCGTCGGCTTCTGCTGGCGGCTGCAAGGTTAGGTTAGGTTAGGTTGTGACCGTACGAAATATAATAATTAAAGAAAGCTTGGGAAATCTTGTAATTTCTTACAAAAACGTTATAACGGTCGCCAGGTCGGTGTACTCTCCCGCCGCCAGGATGTGGTCTCGCCCTTGAGCGTAGATGATATTTTCCTCAAGACTCTGATTTCGGTTGTGGACGTCTCGCCGCTCTCGAAGATGTCCTCTGTGTTTACGCTGGGGATGTCCCGGGATGACGCAACAGGTCGCTTTGACTGCTGTTGCCACGCGGTATGAGAAGATGGCCGTTTCCGAATGGACTCGCCCATGCGTGGGTATAGGAAGAATGATAACACAGCACATACACAATTACTCTGCTTTATTGCGAATTAACGCATTTCACAAGCTCACACACACTCGCGTGCACGATCGGCAGACGCGTATTACGCGTGCGGCTGTAATCACTTATGCGCGGGTCGAAGCTTCTCGCATGGCAACGCCCGGCGTGTGATGTAATGCGATGTATTTAACGCGCACGTTCGCACTACGCGGAAATGCCTGCTCAGAGTGTAACCGGAATGGTATCGCACGTATTTAATTCACGCACTTCCGATTCTGACTCTAATTAATTAACGAGATTCGATTACGCGCGAAACGCGTTCTCGCACCACGTCCGCTCTCGTCGAAATCTCGTGGCAGACTTTTTTTGGTCGTTACAACACGATCGCTGCATGCTCTCATGCATCCCCCACTCGGCGCCTTCCGATTGGCGCTTTCAGTTATATCTGATGTCTCTGGCCAATCGGGAAGCGTCGAGCGGTTATCTCTTTCACACTATCGCTCGCGCTCTCTCGGTATTTCCGGATCGCCTGCGCGTTCCGGAAATCCTAGTAACGATAGTAAGGAGGATTTCCAGCATCGATTCCGGTGCGTTCGCTTTTCATCTCATGCGTCAGCCAATGAGATGACGTTAATGCGCTATTTGCGCTAATTAATTAATTAATCGAATTTAAGTAATTAAAGCGTTGTTACGCTCACCAAATGATTACGCTTACATGTATAGCGTGCAAGAAAATGCAATTTTTATGAATTTAATGAAATTATGCCGGAATCGTTGCTATTGTTTATAACGCATTTTTATGATAATAATTAAATTAGAAAACAATAAAATAAATACATTATACGCGAATCTATCGCTTCTGGTCGAGACTGGCACTTGAATCACTCGGAGATATGCTCGTAAATCGTGTACGTGATATTCGCGTACTCGGGCGTTGTCTGTTCGACGGAAAGTGTAATTAATACTGAATAAATCGTCGTCGCCCATTGTATATGTATGACAAAAGTAATTGTACCCGGAATTGACATGCTAACATGCTGGCGCTCGTTTATACGATACCGTTGCTGTTGGTCCATTGCGCGACCATGGGGAACATAACCCCTATCTGTCAAAAGGTGTATGACGGGTTGCCTCTCCGTAAGGCGCTCGGCGTTCGCTCGGCTGGCTTACGCGGCTCGGCGAGTGACTCGACCTTTGATTATTAATAAAATGAAAGTTTTATCGGCGAATAATCAATCTTATTGGTGGAATAATGCGTGAGTCATATTATTATATAAAATAAACATTTATTATGCTACGCGTCACATTTCCACGCTACTGTAGCTATATTAATACTATCAACGCTTTTCGCGTGCAACACACATATATATATGAATAGTTTAATGGCTCTATCGGCTCTTAAGGGGATCCGGGAGTGACCGAGTTACCGACATTTTTTTGGGAACTTGGCTTTTCGAATTGGAATTACAGAATGCAAAATCCTTTTACAGGATTAAAGTACGGACAAAAATGAAGGGGGCGACGTACGATTTGTTTAGATAAATAAAAAAAAATTGTTATTTAGTAGTCACCTAACAACAATATTTGCTTTAGACAAAAAATCTACAGTTTATATATATAAATTAGTCACGTCGCCCCCTAGAAAAAACTCTCAGGAATAATATCGTGCAATTAGAATTAAGATTAGAAGTCTAGAAAAAAAGATTCGCATTCCGCAAATTGGAAAATGCAAATACAGACGCTGAGGCACGCTAAGAGTAATACAACGTGAAATAGTAGGTGGCTAAATTTGTGAGAGATGGCGCTGCAATTTGTCAGATAAAACAGATCCCGTTCGTCCCTTTCCTGCATGCACGTAGATACATGTAGGTAACTTTTCCACACACACACACACACACACACACTCTCTCTCTCTCTCTCTCCTCTCTCTTTCCGTCTGATTTAAAATTCTAAAATAAATAATATATCCTTTTTTTTTTCTTTCATTTAAGTCCGATTGTTCCAACTTTTTGATAAATTTATCTTTATTTCATTTCTATATAATAGACAAACAAAAAAAAACAACAAGTAGAACAACCGACTTTTATTCATACATTCTTACTCTCATTTATCACTGTTCGCGGTTTTTTTTCTTTTTGCTTTATTCTTTATTTTATTTTATTCGCTCATTCATATTATTTTTAAATTTTTTTTCTTTGTCTCTTTCTCACAAATCCTTATATCATTCCCTTTATCTTCCTTTTACTTATTCGTTCTAATTCTTATCTATCACTGCTCGCTTTCTTTCGTTTAGTCATTCGCTCTATCTTTCATTTTATCTCGCTTATTTGTCTGCATCTTTCGTTCTCTCTATTTCCCTCACTTTGTATCCTTATATCATTTTCTTTGTCTATCTTTCTCTCGCTTATTCATTCGCCCTCGCTCTATCGTCTTATACACGGTTTCTATTTCTTTTGCTCATTCATTCGATCCATTTTTTTAATTTTATTTCACTCATTTACTCTCTTTTTTCTCTATCACTTGCATTGTCTGCATTTCTTTTGTTTATTCACTCACATCTTTCTTTTGCTTACTCAGTCATCGCTCTATCTTTCTGTTTCAATGATTCACTCACTCACTCACACACACACACACACACACTCTCTCTCTCTCTCTCTCTCCTCCCCCTCTTTCTCTTACGTACAAACACATACACACAGAAAGAAAGAAGGTATTTTATCATTTTTGTATTCTATATTTTTACATTTATATGAATGTTTTATTCTGTATTTATACATTTATATATATTGATTACATGGCCATCTTTCTCTCATGCCTGCAGAGGTCTGCAAAAATGAAGGATATGTAGACGTAGACGGCATAGCATACTGCGTCGGCGGAACAGGTGCTAGCTGCGCCTTTTTTCTCTCAGCGTTTTCCATTCTTTTTCTTTCTTTTTGAATTTCTTTCCTGACTGCATAGTTCAGCTGCTGAAATTTTAAAATACAAAATTAGCACATGTATTTTATGTATGTATGCGTATGAGTGCATACGCATGCGAGCAAATCAAAATCTATTTAGGTGAGGTATTATTGCTGCATGATGATTCATATAAACACTAATCTAATGCTGCAGCAACCGCGTCAGAAATACTTCACCGCTCTAAGAGAAAGAATAAATATAGTTATAGCTGGGGGTGCCCATTGTGCTGTTGGTGCTGTCGCTGGGGATGCTCTTCGTGCCGCCGCCGGGGGTTCTTTTCTTGATTGCGACCATGCCGTCGCCGAATGCGCACCACGTTCTCTAGCATGTCGTCCAGCTGCTCGCGGCGGCGGCGACGGCGATCGCGACCACGCCATCGCCGTACGCGCACCACGTTCTCTAGCATGTCGTCCAGCTGCTCGCGGCGGCGACGGTGATGGCGACGGCGCGGTCGCGATCGCCGTACGCACATCACGTTCTCTTGCACGATGTCCAGGTGTTCGCGGTGGCGGCGACGGCAATCGCGACCACGCCATCGCCGTACGCGCACCACGTTCTCTAGCATGTCGTCCAGCTGCTCGCGGCGGCGACGGTGATGGCGACGGCGCGGTCGCGATCGCCGTACGCACATCACGTTCTCTTGCACGATGTCCAGGTGTACGCGGTGGCGGCGACGGCGATCGCGACCACGCCATCGCCGTACGCGCACCACGTTCTCTAGCATGTCGTCCAGCTGCTCGCGGCGGCGACGGTGATGGCGACGGCGCGGTCGCGATCGCCGTACGCACATCACGTTCTCTTGCACGATGTCCAGGTGTACGCGGTGGCGGCGACGGCGATCGCGACCACGCCATCGCCGTACGCGCACCACGTTCTCTTGCACGATATCCAAGTGCTCGCGGTGGCGGCGACGGCGATCGCGACCACGCCATCGCCGTACGCGCACCACGTTCTCTTGCACGATATCCAAGTGCTCGCGGTGGCGGCGACGGCGCGGTCGCGATCGCCGAACACGCACCACATTCTCTTACACAATGTCCAGGTGCTCGCGGTGGCGGCGACGGCGATCGCGACCGCGCCGTCGCCGTACGCGCACCACGTTCTCTTGCACGTTGTCCATCTGCTCGCGACGTCGACGACGGCGCGGTCGCGATCGCCGAACACGCACCACATTCTCTTACACAATGTCCAGGTGCTCGCGGTGGCGGCGGCGGCGACGGCGATCGCGACCGCGCCGTCGCCGTACGCGCACCACGTTCTCTTGTACGTTGTCCATCTGCTCGCGACGTCGACGACGGCGCGGTCGCGATCGCCGAACACGCACCATGTTTTCTTGCACGTTGTCCAGGTGCTCGCGGTGGCGGCGACGGCGATCGCGACCGCGCCGTCGCCGTACGCGCACCACGTTCTTTTGCACGTTGTCCATCTACTCGCGACGTCGACGACGGCGCGGTCGCGATCGCCGAACACGCACCACATTCTTTTACACATTGTCTAACTGCTCGCTGCGGCGACGGCGACGGCGATCGCGATCGCGCCATCGCCAAACGCGCACCACGTTCTCTTGCACGTTGTTCATCTGTTTGAGACGGCGGGGACGGCGTAATCGCGATTACCGACGCCGAACGCGCATCACGTTGTACTGCTCGCGGCGACGACGACGGTGATCGCGATTGCGTCGTCATCGCACGTTGTTCTTGTGGTGGCGTCATCGAAGTCGCTGTCGTCTTTGATAGTACTTCGCTCTTCGCGCCTTTGCTCTTCGCGCCTTCGCTTTTCGCTGTAATATAAAAGTTCGAAAATATAAATAAATAAATACATGTATATATTTGTATGTGTGTATATGCACATAAAATATGTATATATACAATATATAATATTTATATAATAATAAAAGTATAAACCTACTTTTTCTTCCTCGTGGCATCTTGCCGCTTTCTTCGCTCCTGCTGAACTGGCACTGGCACTGGCGAAGACGTGATGCGAGGTCTAGCGAAGTAAACAAATGAACATTGCGTAACGGAAAGTCTCGATGAGGCGTGTTTGTTTCGAGATTTGGCGCACTTTTCAGAAATCGCTGTCTATAGACAGTTTAGAGAGTATCTGACTGTAAACGTGAAATAACGTGTTACGCTTAGTTTTGTGAGTTTAGCAGTTTTTCGTGTAGTTTCAAATACATTTTATTTTGATTTTATTACTGTGTATATTATGGGTGTACATAGTGGAAAGAAACTAAATCTGACTTCTGTCAGGCTCTCCAGGAAAAGTGGGTTTGTACAAAGGTTTGTATATTTTATGCAATACATATAATTAAAGTAATTAAAATAATTAAGACATATAAATATACAGATAGTAGAAGTGACCACCCGCTAATTACAGAGTATTATTTTTTGTCAAAAATTGTTTTGAAAAGTCTTCTATCATCTTTTTCTATAACATATAATTGTAGGTACAGTAAAATTTATCAAATCAGCGTCGACCTTTAGCAGGGGCGTTACTGCGCTTTTTTCCGAGGCTTCGTCGTTAGTCAATATAGGGGCAGGGGGGAAAGGGGGATTCCTTATTTGTCAATGTAAGATTTTTATTTGCAATAAAACGCTTTATAAATTTTTTTTTTAAAGTGTTAACTTTTTCTTACAGATCTAAGATTGTAGAAAATTAATTTATAAATAGTATTTTATTAATGCAGGAAGGTACAATTATAAAAAATTAACAAAAAATATAAAAAATGATTATTTACTTTATTAAAAGTGGTAAACGTTACCTTTCGCGAATTATATTTTTCTATAAATTTATTAATACATCAATATCTAAATTGTCTATTATGTTTTGATGTGTTAAAATAAAATATTTATTTTCTAATAATTAAAAAAAAATTTTTTTTATTAAAAGAAAAATTTTATTTATTTCGAGATTTCGAGGTCTGGAATTTTATGCCTATAGATTTTAGTGAGCTTTTAAATTGAGCTACCAGCTCAATTTAAAAGCTTCTGACGCCCCTGATTTTTAGCCGGGAGTAAGTGTGAATCGCACGCATGTAATACGTGTAAGCGTTCCACCGTAACACTTATTGTGAATTTATTTTATTGATTTTCTAAATGCATATTTTTCCTTTTTTAATTTTTTTAACAATTAGGTATAAAATAATATTTTTATAACTTTCTTTGTCATTTTTTAATAATTATTTATAATTTATTAGTAAATCCAAATGTAAAAATGTCTAATATAATAATCTCACGTAATAATTTAATATATTTTATAATTTTTTTTATTACACATCAATTTTGAAAATAAATTTTCAAGGCAGAGAATAAAAAAAACCACCAGTGTTGTGGCAGACCATTTTCAGATGCGCGACTCACAGATGTATTCCCATGTAAAGATCAGCGTTGATTCGATTTACTTTACAGACTAATTACAATATATTAAAAAATGGTTCAGGAATTTTCAATTTAATGTTTGACAAAAAATAGTAATTTGTATTTAGTGAACAATCTAAAAAAGTATGCTCTTTATAAGTATTTACTTATTATTTTGATTTATAAATAAATTTTATATATTTTCTCAAGAATCGTGTGATTTGACGATTTTATACTTGACGTCACATCTGTGATCCGATTTCAAGCTTACGCATACATCGCACACTCCGTTTATCCGTGATAGTCCAGTCAAATTAGACTTTGAAAATGAACTAATTGTAACTTTCTCTCCAAAATGTTCAGAAGGTAATTAGTAATAAAATATGTGTGTTTGAGACTCGCAGGCGAGTTTATAATAAACAAATAGTTTCGTGCAAAAACTAATAAAAAAATTGGGCTAAAATTTTACACGCTCTTTCATCATCGCCAAAGGCATATCGTACCACATTTTTAAAGCCATATCTTCAAATTTTAATGAATAACAAATAAGTGAAGAAAAGGCCTGTTTTTGAGGTTTTACTTTTTTTGTACATCTTTTCAAAACCTACATTTTTTTATTTAAAACTTTTTTTGTAAAATGTTTACATTTTATAAAATGTTTTGTAAAATGTTTCGTTGCACATACAAAAACCTTTTTTCGCATCTTTATACCTTTTTTTTACAACTTTCCGAAACTAGTTGCGAATGTCAAACACACATTTTATTTCTAATCACCTTCCGAGTATTTTGTTGAAGAGAAAGTGCCACTTACAATTAGTTCAAATTTTGCCCTTTTTTTTAGCTAATTTGACTGGAGCGCACTCGGCTACGTTCGCAGCCGGTTCGTCTCTTTCTCCTCTGTCCCTTTTCATTTTGACTCCGTGGCGATCGCGGCGTCTAATTAATGCTTTTTACGGAGTTTAGCGCGGTGGCTGTCACGACTATTACGATCGGCGCATAATTATAACAATAAATATATATCAATTAATAGAAAATTAATTGTATAATATGACAAATAAAGATTTATTATAAAAGACTTGAATATTTTTTACAAACTATAGATTTAAGATTTTTATTTAATTTTTATTTAATTTTTAGTTAATTTTTATTTAAAATTAAAAAATTTGATGCAATAAAAAATTGGATCTTAAAGATTTTTGGTTTATTGAGAAAATATAGATTTTAATTCTCAACTAAAGATACAGATTAGAGAATTATAATGCTTGAATGATATTTTTCAATTAAACATTACCATTTTAATTTTTATTGAATATTAATATTACATTTTATACTCGTGTTATATGCTGCAGAACAATTTTCACGTTTTATTGCATTTAATTTGAAATGTTAACTTTAGATATTTTTGAAACACATAAACTAATCGACAAGAAAGGGCTACTGAGAGAAAATAGCGCAGATAATAATACGCGAATTATCATCAATTTATTTGGTTATTTTATAGAAGGCAGATCATATAATTACACGAACGACTGTTTTTGAGTCCTCCTCAGTGCAATAAGCATCTCGAAGTGAGTCAGTGAGTGATTATTCGGAAATGTATTTTTTCTTTCATAATTCTTTCTTATACATAAATAAATTTTTAAAACTTTGGAAAAAAGTTAACAAGTTAAAGTTTATGTGTTTCAAAAATATCTAGTTAAAATTAAGAATTAAAATTCAAGATTAAAAGTTAAAAATGTTATCTGAAAAATAAAGAAACAAATACGTTGTTTTAAATAATTATTTTTCTATTACATGCAATAAAACGTAAACATTGTTCTGCAGCATACAACATAAATATAAAATGTGACAAATATCCAATAAAAATTAATATGTTAATGTTTAATTTAAAAAATTCATTTAAGTATTAAGATTTTTTAATCTGTATCTTTAGTTGAGAATTAAAATCTATATTTTCTCAATCAACCAAAAATCTTTAACATCAAATTTTTTATTTTATTTTTATTTTTAATTAAAAATTAACATCTTAAGTTTATAGTTTGTAAAAAAATATTCAAGCCTTTGTTGTGGCCCTTCTTTAATAAAGGGTCACAGGGATTAGGGATCGTCTGCCGATGCTCCTCGGGTCAGGTCTTCGAGAGAATATAGCCAGTTGTGATATCAGGATATATATGTATATTCTTACTTAGTACACTTGATAACACTTATGATAAACCGTAACAAATATTAACGAGTCGGCGACATACGTGAGTCGCTGTATACGGTGTGACAAAGCCCGCTCGTTGTCTGTCGCACGGTGTATATATACACCGTTTTTAGGCGTATGACCAGGGAAGGTACTTCCGCGGTCATAGGCCTTTGGACAGGATACTCGCTTAGCCAGCAATTGCTGGCCATGCGGATTCCACCCCAAAATCAGATGATTTTGGGTGTTGAGTCTTAGGCAACCGGGTACGTTTCCCGGTGCGACGCCCGGTATGTAGGCCGGGCGATGGCCGCGCGCGAGGTGTCATGCGACACCGTCTATCGCTTGCGACATGTGAGTGTGATGCACTCACAACATCCCTCCCCCTTATTAGGAAGACAACGAGGGGGCTGAGTTATCGGTCACGGATTAAAATTTCGCTATGATTGTTATTATAACTATACGCAATAAAGTATGGTACAAATTTTTCTATAAGCGTGGTTATTTTTAAAACGCAGGTTTTGTAGTACCTACATTGGTAGCCTTAGTTAGCGGGGTTGCTGGGTCGGCAGTTTTGGAACGTCTCGTAGCTGATATTCAGGTCTTCTAGGAATACTGCAAGGCACCGTAGGCAGTCCCTTGCCGGTCGGACGTCCATAAGGATGGTGTCACATAGGAAACACTGGGTGATGGTTTCCCATGTCTCGTCTGTCGCCAGCTGTGTGCGTTGTATTGTATGTGTGCATCGCGTACGGGATCCATTCGTCCCAGTCGGTTTGGTCCTGATTTATATAATGTCGCAAGTATTCGGCTAGAGTCCGATGTGATCTTTCAAGAGTTCCATTGCTCTCTGGGTGGTAGGCGGTAGTTTGAATTTTATTTATTTTCAATAGTTTGCACGTATTTTTGAATATCTCGCTCGTGAAATTCGTGCCTTGATCCGTTAGTACGTAATCTGGCGTTCCGTATTCCAGTACAATTTTCGTGACAAATTCTTTGCTCACGGTATTTGCTTCCTGGTTCGGGATAGGTATCGCCTTACTAAATTTCGTAAGATGATCTTGAAAAGTGAGTAGGTACCGATTGTCGTTTTTTGTTATTGTAAGTGGTCCTACGATGTCGAGCGCACATTTCTCGAAAGGTCGGCTTGGCGTATCTGTGACGATAAGAGGCGCCTTTATTCTTCGAGAGAGTTTATTCTTTTGGCATAATTCGCATTTTTTTTTACGTACCGCTCTACATCGACCGTTAATCCAGGCCAATTATGTTTGAGTCGTATTCTTTTTATTGTTCTTTCGATGCCTTGATGTCCTCCTGTAGGTGCATCATGATATTCGTACAGAATTTGTTTTTTTTGTTCTTCTGTATATGCTGGTTCGCATTTGTTATCCTCTTCTTTCTCATCTTCATTGGATGTATTTTTGTGTTCGCCGTCTTCGTTTAGCGCGAGGACTTTATCAGTTGCTTCTGTAACGTGAGCTTCCCGTTTCACGTTACGACTCAGCGCGTCGGCGTTCGCGTTCGCGCGACCGGCCTTATGAATGATTTCATAATCGTACTCTTCCAGTTTCAATCTCCATCGAATCAGTCTTGATCCGGGGTCGTTTACATTAAACAATCATATAAGGGGTTTATGATCGGTTACGATCTTAAACTTGGTCCCATACACATATGGTCGGAAATGCTTTACAGCCCACACTATTGCGAGTAATTCTTTCTCGGTGGTACTGTAATTCTGCTCTGCGCGATTTAATATTCTGCTCGCGTAAGCAATGGGACGATCGTTGCCTATCGGTCCCTGTGACAATACCGCTCCGATTGCATAATCGGATGCGTCTGTGGTCACATTAAATTCTTTTGTAAAATCTGGATATTGGAGCACTGGTGCCGTCGTTAATTTTTCTTTTAACGTATTAAAGGCTATTTGTTGTTCGGCGGCCCACGCGAATTTTTCTGTTTTCTTAGTTAGTTTGGTTAACGGTTTTGCGATTTTGGAAAATTCTTTAATAAATTTTCTATAATATCCGGCGAGGCCTATAAAGGACTGAACATCCTTAACCTTTTTTGGTTCCGGAAAATCTCTTATTGCTTGCAGCTTTGTTGGATCCGGTGATATTCCATCTTTGGAAATCACATGTCCTAAATAATTGACTTCCTTTCGTAAAAATTCGCATTTGTCTGGCTGCAGCTTTAAATTCGCTTCTCGTAAGCGTTGCAGTACTTCCGTTAACCGTTTGTTATGATCTTCTAGACTCGAGCCGTATATCACTATGTCATCGAGATATACTAAGCATCTGAGTCCTTGTATTCCTATGAGTACTGAATTCATCAGTCTCTGGAACGTGGCTGGCGCGTTTTTTAATCCGAACGGCATTCGATTGTATTCGTAATGTCCGTACGGTGTTGAGAACGCAGTTTTTGGTTTATCGTGCTCAGCCATTGGTATCTGATGATACCCTGACGCTAAGTCTAGCGTTGAAAAATATTTGGCGTTTCCCAATTGATCTAGGATTTCCTCTATGTTGGGTAGGGGAAATGAGTCGCCAATAGTTAGATCGTTGAGCTTTCTGAAGTCGATTACAATTCGAAGCTTCGGTTTTCCGGCCGAGTCAGCTTTTTTGGGTACCACTAATAGTGGCGCGTTCCACTGACTCGTGCTAGCTCTGATAATGCCATCGTGTAGCATTTGCTTTATCTGCGTATTCACCTCTTCCTTATGCTTCGCAGGGAGACGATACGGTCGTACGTTGACCGGCGATGCGTCGGCTTGTGTACGTATCTCATGTTTCACTGCTGCGGTGCATGTCAGTGGTTCTCCACTTAGGTGGAATATGTCTTGATACTCTTCGCATATCCGTGTGAGAGCCTGTCTTTCTTCCCAGTTGAGGTCCCGGGTGCGTAGTGTTTGTCAGATTCGTTCGCTCCGTGGTTTATTTGTACATTCCGCTTCGTTAATAACAGCGTATATCTGATAGTCGTTTTCGTCGTGATCTTCTATGGTCACGTGCGGAGTACGTATTTCTATTGGCTTGTCGGTTGTATTTATTACGCTAATTGCGCATGCAAAATTTTTTGGTTCAACCAGACATCGGCCGATATATACCCCGGGTTTGGTTTCCTTGGCTTGCACCACTCCGGGTTGATTTCGGTTAGTGATGGCCCGTACGATAGTTTCACTACGCGGTTGTAGAGTAATTTTGCCACAGGGTCTTAGCTTAAATGTGGCGCCTGCTATTTTTAATTGCTGTTTGTCGTAATCACAGACTACGCGGTGCTTCTTCATGAAGTCGAGTCCAAGTATTCCGTCGTACTCCATGGGGAAATCGTCCTTGACTACGTACATAGTATGTTCTAATACTTGCTCGCCTAGTTTAATATGGGCCTGCATGCTTCCGATGGTGTGCATTTTGTGGCCAGTTATCCCTGCTAGGGTAATTTTTTCGGGGGAAATTTTGGTTTTCCCTTTCAAAGTTTTTACTTTTATTAGTGAGAGAGTTGCGCCTGAGTCAAAAAGCATGTCAATCTCCCCTGCTCGCGTCTCCTGTATTGGGAGCGTGATTTGGTCAAGGCCGCTTCTCGGCTGGGCGGCTCGGGTTACTTGCGCAATTTGATACGAGCGCGCGTACTTATCTTGCTTTCCAGCTGATCCTCTTTCTTCTTCGCTACTGGATTCGGAATCGGAATTCTTTTTCTTTCGCGATTCAATTGTTTTTCGCGTATTATTATCTTTTATATTATTGTGTCGCGGTCCTTGGGGGCCTTTTGACGTTTTATTTCTAGCTTTTCCGTTTAGGTGCCAGCATTCATTCCGAGTGTGGCCGCGTTTCTTGCAGTGTTTGCAAAATTTGTCGACTGCATTGACGCGTGGTTTCTCCGGTTGCGGTAACGAAAAACGGTTTGCATACCGGCTGCTTCGGCAATCTTTACCATGGTGCCCCATTTTTCCACATTTGCGGCATTGTAATTTATTTTTGTAGTTGTCTCCGCCAAGCGTATTGTATTTCGGCTTGGGTCGGTTAGCGGCCGTTCCTTTTATCCGCTCTTCCGCGCTAGCAGCGGCTATTGCTTCTTGCAGTGTCGCGTAACCGCGCGATCGGACTACGGCTTTCGTGTCGTCGTTAAGTCCGATTTGATAGTTTTCGAGTGCCTGTTGCTGTAAAATATCGAGTATCGCGCGTTTGTTTTCGGTCGTGTAGTGTTGTCGACCCTCTATCATGGACTCGTACAGGTCCATGGTTAATTTATCGGCGCGGAGTCCGTATGTTCGCGCGTTTTCTCCAGTTCTTTGTTTGAGCGTATTAAACTCGATTTGTAAATGCGTGGTGCTCTTTTTACTAGCGTAACACGCTTCTAGCTCCTGTTTTAATTGCTCGAAATCTCGGACTTTTCGCGTTTGGAAATCCAGCATGGCACGACCTTTTAATTTGGTGCATAATATCGCGCCTAATAGCGTCACTTCGTCGGCCGGGTCAATATTTTCTACCGCGTATGTCATTGCGCTTAAGAATTCCTGCAGTTTACTTGCATTCCCATCGAATTCTGGGATCATGCAACGCGCTTCCTTTAACGGTAGTGTCCCGCGGCCTCTTCGATGTCGAACGTCATCGTTTTGATCTCTAATGGTTGTATCTCTCGGGTTCGGTCGCGACGGGCGATGATCGTAAATGCGCTGCGTGTGCAGTTGTGTTTCTCGCACGGCATCGATATCTGTTTGCAACCGACGGATTTCTTGAATTACGGCGCGTAGCGTATCCCGGACTTCGTCGTCCCTTTCTCTCGCTACGTTGAGCTGTGCTACCCTGGCGGCTGGATTTTCGCGAATTGTTTGATGTATTTCCTGTAGTTCTCTTTCCGCGTCAGCCATAAATTGTTGCGCTTCCGTTTGTTCAGCGCCCGATGGCTGTGCTTGGTCGTTGGCACTCATTATGTATCGGTCGAGAATTTCTTCCGGGTTAAATATATCCGAATCGTACGAGGTCAATGAAAATTCACCTCGTGAGGATACGCGACTCGGGGTCCGGCTAACGTATGGTCTCGTTCGTCGGATCTCACGGTCTGGTTCCGGCAATTCTGATCGTGTCGCGTATTCGAATAAACTTGAATCGAGACTCGTGAAGGGAAATTCTCGCTCGCGTACCACGTACTCGGGTAACTCGCTGTTGCCTTCGGGGGGATATTCTAAAGCTCTGCGCACGTTATCCCGATCCTCGCGAAGAGCTTGGGCCGATCGCCAGGCAAGATCTAGTTCTAAATAATGTATTGATCGCGCTGCAGCTGCACTGAAGAGCCACGATTCGTTGCGTATAGGCGAGTTACTATTGTCGGACATTCGCCTATTCTAATCACTTGCTAAGGTTGTTTTTCGATAACTAGGTTACCGGGGGCTTGCGTATTTTCGGGATTTTTCGGACGCGCTAACTTATAATCTATTTCGCATTACAAGATTTGTCGGACTTACATTAACGCAGTATATCGTTGCATGCTGTCGTCCGTCGTTTCGCCGCTTGACTGGTGAATCACGATGCGGTAGGTCGGTGTCTTCTCCGATTACGCCGCTATCGCTGTTGCGCTGTCCGATGGCGGAGCTCTGGCTCGATGGCTGTCTTCCTTGCTGGATCTCGGGTCCGCAGATCAGCTGATCGGCTCGGCTGCGTGGTGCAGGATCTTTGGCGAGTTTAGTTCGCTCTGATCGGCTTCCGCTCTTTTCCCTTTTTAGCTGTTCTCTTCTAGACTCTGCGTCCGTTAGGGAGTACTTTCCTTGTAGGTTCTTCGGCAGTGAATCCCACCGCTGCCACCAGATTTGTTGTGGCCCTTCTTTAATAAAGGGTCACAGGGATTAGGGATCGTCTGCCGATGCTCCTCGGGTCAGGTCTTCGAGAGAATATAGCCAGTTGTGATATCAGGATATATATGTATATTCTTACTTAGTACACTTGATAACACTTATGATAAACCGTAACAAATATTAACGAGTCGGCGACATACGTGAGTCGCTGTATACGGTGTGACAAAGCCCGCTCGTTGTCTGTCGCACGGTGTATATATACACCGTTTTTAGGCGTATGACCAGGGAAGGTACTTCCGCGGTCATAGGCCTTTGGACAGGATACTCGCTTAGCCAGCAATTGCTGGCCATGCGGATTCCACCCCAAAATCAGATGATTTTGGGTGTTGAGTCTTAGGCAACCGGGTACGTTTCCCGGTGCGACGCCCGGTATGTAGGCCGGGCAATGGCCGCGCGCGAGGTGTCATGCGACACCGTCTATCGCTTGCGACATGTGAGTGTGATGCACTCACAACACCTTTTATAGTCAATCTTTATTTTTCTTATACAATTCATTTTTTTTATTATAATTTAATTTCTATTAATTTGTATATTATTGTTACAATTATGCGCCGATCATAATAGTCGTGAGACCCTGCGCGATAAACTTTGAAAAAAAAAATACCACGATTGCCACGGAATCAGAATGTTAGAAGGGACAGAAGAGAAAAGGACGAACCGGCCGCGAACGTAGCGTCGTAGCTGAGAGCGCGCGACGGCTCACGCCGATCGCAGCCAAGCGTACGGATAGACGTGGATAGAAAGAGTGCGATGTTACGTGTGCATGCCTAGGCTTGGAATTGCATAACAGCATCACATAATCAATTGTGAAGAAGTTAATTTTTTTTCAAACAAAAATGTTATTTTTTTTTTACATGAAATTAGTTTTGTGTAATTATATTGATTCTTTTTATTTTATAAAAAAAATCTATAAATTTCTTTATTTTATAAAAATGTGCATTTTCACTCTTTTATAATCTCTTGAAAAATCTATTCGTCTATCTTGAACATTTGTTTTATGAATTGATGTCTACAATTTACTAGAGGCTATTATGTTTTGACTATTATATTAGATTAAATTATTATATTATTTATACAATTTGATATACACATAAAATATTATAAATAAAGTAAAATAAAATTATGACAAAACAATTTTTAAAGATATTATTTTTTAATTATTTTCAAGAAAATAAGGAATGGGAAAATGTATACTTTTGATAGAAAATAAATAAAAGAAATATATAAGGTTATGTAATACAGACGATTAACATGCGGCTTATATCAATAATTTAATCTGTATAACGATTACTTGAACGTAACAACACTGATCTCAATATCAATTGATTTCAAGTGTTAGTGTTAGTGTTGGTGTTAACGAGCTTTTCAAACATTTAGAAAGAATCCGAGCTCATATAAATAAGATTTGCACATATGATACGTAAATGTAACTGAAAGTGGAAAAACTATGGGCTATTTATACATAAGAATTTAATATTCTAAATCATATTTGAATTTACTGACTCATGAGTGTTTTGTAGCAAGTCTTATTTTTAAAGATTAACTAACAAATAAACTAAGAAGAATTTGATTGGTGTCAGGTAGTCATTCATAATTATGAAAAAATTAGTAATTACTATTTTGATATGTATGAATATAAGGGTGGCTCTTATTTACTTTTGTTGAAAAGTTGAGAATTTTTTTCGCGCTACCCCTCCTCTCTATTTGGTTTCATTTTAAGATCAAATAATTAGTGTAAAATTTTAGCTTAATCCGAAAAAGGAAAAAGGTGCCCCCAATACGTACTTTGAAACAAAAATAAAAATAAAAAAACAATTTTATTTGTTAATCTTATTATATTATTTATAATAATATAATAAAATATTAATTATATGCGAAAAAGTATACAAAAGTTGTAAATCTATTAAAAATGCAGATATTATCATGTACACGCATCGGCAGAAATGGTGTTCCTCGACGTAAAAATTGGGGATTGCGCCGATGTTACATCCACAATTGACGCTTTGCCACCTAGTCGGTGTGACGCCAAGCTGTAGTGGTGGCAACGCACACACGGAAGGAGCCGTGTACGTGTGCTGCCGGCGCTCGGCCAGCTTCGTCACGTTTCGTTCACGCTTTGGGGAAGCGGAAGAGTGCAGACAGCTCTCTCTCCCTCTTCCAAGCTGTACGGTCTCGAGTCGTTCGAGCTTCGAGCCTTTTTCTCGTGCTGTTATTCTTATCTCGCTCGTTTCTATTACTGTTTCGCTCACTCTTTAGGTTCTCTCTTTAGGTTCTCTTTAGGTTTTCTCTCTCTCTCTCTCTCTTTCTCTCTCTCTGTCTCTGTCTATTTGTCTATATATCTATGTATTTTTCTATCTATCGATCTATCTATATATCTACATTCATTCATTTTCAGTTATTCATAACAAAAACATATTTTAAAATTATTTATTCTTGATTTATATATTATACAACTTATTCTGCCCGATACCTTTTCTCTTAGTATAAATTTTTTTATCCTTAGCTTTTGTTTGCAAATTAAAGAGCAAATAATACATTAGTAATTAATCCTAAATAAAACAATACATAATTTTTTTCATTTAATTTTTTTCACTAATCATAGACTCATAAAATAAACTAATAAGTTTTCGAGGAAAACATACACATTGGCCAAGAGTGGACTATCATTTATTCTTTTCTATCCTTTATTTCTATAGTTTTTATTCTTTTATATATAGAAAAAAATTTATTTAATTTATATTTTTAATTACACCATAATTAAAAAACACGACAGTGTTTCACGTCTAGTGCAGAAAGACCCGCAAGATCCATTAGACGAATCAAGTTCTGTTTTGTTATTTTATTCTAACATACATATAATTAAATAACTGTTAATTATATGTAATATACAATTTATATACAATAAGTGTAATAAATAATTAGTACAAATTTCTAATCGGTCTGTAAATATGGTTCTAAGAGTGAACGGAGAGTAACGCGATAATTACTATGAGAATGAGCGAGAAAGTAATGAAAGCGTGCGAGACGACAACAGAACCTAAAGAGCGAGCGAAACAGTAATAGAAACGAGCGAGATAAGAATAACAGCACGAGAAGAAGGCTCGAAGCTCGAGCGACTCGAGACCGTACAGCTTGGAAGAGGGAGAGAGAGCTGTCTGCACTCTTCCGCTTCCCCAAAGCGTGAACGAAACGTGACGAAGCTGGCCGAGCGCCTGCAGCACACGTACACAGCTCTTCCGTGTGTGCGTTGCCACCACTACAGCTTGGCGTCACACCGACTAGGTGGCAAAGCGTCAATTGTGGATGTAACATCGGCGCGATCCCCAATTTTTTCGCTTCTCCCCGTCACCACTTCACCGCGCGCCTAGCAACACGTACGGCGCTTCGTGTGTGTGGATGATCGCCGCGCTGGACGCCGAGGGATATCATTTTTGCGTGTATACGGTGATCACCCACACATACGAAGCGCCGTTCTGTTGTTCGTTTTTCATAAATAATATATTATAATCTTCTATAAACTCTTTATTTCTATCACTTGTCAGCCGAATTATTTCAAACTTTCAATTTATTTAGTAATTCCAGAACTTTTATAAAACTTTTATTTTTATACCACGCCAACGAATCTGTCTTAGAAATTCAGCATTCAAGTCAAATTTTTCGAAAAATTTTCTAGTTTCGGTATAAACGAATTGTTGAATTTAGTTAATAATTTCTGAGATTTTATTGATTTGTACTTGTATTTATTTCTCATTGTTGATTCTCATTTGATGATTCTATTTTGCGATTCAAAGCATTGACCATTTTTATTTTTGATTCTAATGATAAATTTGAATCAAAGAAAGCTAATTAATGCGACAACTTCAAGGCTCAAATAACAATAAATATGGATATGGATTTTATCATGCAAGGTGGATAGCAAAAGCTATTTATTGCTTAAAAATCTTTCTGTTTCGTGGTAAATTAGTATTATCACTACAAGAAAAGACTACGCTCTATGAGATTTGTATTTTTCTTGTTAGTATGTATGTCAAAGCGGTTTTATGCGTCTTCTGCTGTCAAAGCAACGTATCTGGATTACAGGATTCTTTCAAAACGAAAGCAATACCAAGCAATACGAAAAATTGCAAAAATCAAGCAATTATTTATAATATTTGAAGTTGTCACATTAGCTTTCTTTGATTCAAATTTATCATTTGAATAAAAAATGAAAATAGTCAATGATTTGAATCGCAAAACAAAATTATTAAACAAAGATAAGAAATAAATACAAATACAAATATAAAATCATTAAACAAAAATAAGAAATAAATACAAATAAAATCTTAGAAATTATTAACAATTGAATTGAACAATTTGTTTCCACCAAAACTAGAAAATTTTCGAAAGATTTGACTTGAATGCTGAATTCCTAAGACAGAACCGTTGACGTGGCAAAAAAGTAAAAGGTCTGTAAAAGATCTGGAATTAGTAAATGAATTGAGAGTTGGAAATGATTCGGCCTGGCAGGAGTCAAGCTTATAGTCAAGATTATAATCAATTAGTTAAAAACGAGCGATAGAAAGTATGTGCTTCAGATTGTAAGCGATTATCACCGAAAGTTTCGAGATTATAAAAAAAGATTTTATCTCAGCGTCAAGATTTACAGTAAATAATAAGTGAGTCATTAGTCACAAGAAATAGAAAAAGTGGTACATGATATGTGCATCTACAACTTTTGTATCATACTTTTTACATATAATTAATATTTCGCAAGATAAATAAATAATTTTTTTGTAATTTTATAATTTTTTTTATTTTCAAAGTCCTGAGGTCATTTTTCCCTTTATCCGATTGGATTAAAATTTTACATTATTTTTTCATAAAATAAAACCGAATAGGGGAGCAGGGATAGCGCAAAGAAAATTCAAACTTTAAAAATAAGAATCACTCTAATAAATAAATATGTCTTGTGTAGGTCACTCACTGTCTCGGTATTTTGAAATTCTTGTAAATTTTTTCATTAAGTAGTACAATTTTATTTCATTGTTCTATATAATATAAACAAGTTAAAAACTGTAAAAAGACATTGAATACTAACAACTATTATAATCTTATAAACTGCGATTTTTATTTATGTCATAAGACATCAATAATAACACTGTCCGAAACTATTTTTGTAACACAAATAGTCATTTCCGAACACGAATTTGTTGCCAAAATATGACTAATGTCATGTCACAATTTTGAGAAAAATAGCGTCATAAAAACTAAAAATGATGATTTCGAGGGTTTTCAAGATGTTGTAATACTGAAACGAAATATTTTTAACAAATTTTGTTAACCCTTTGTCTGTAAACGTTTTTTTCGCACCTCTTCTTGGTAAACATTTTCGGCTGATACTTTCCATATCATATATTAATATATACATAAAAAATTCTTAATAAATTTTATTGGTAATAAGATTTTGTTTTTGTGTTTCTTGATGTTTATTATTTCATGCAGGCGGCAATTACTGCGTACACTGGCAGAACAAAGAACATGTATGGTAAGTAAAGATAGTAAAGAGGACGAATATAGAATTGTCCGAAAAGCAGTGAAAACACTGATTACTTCTGGTACGAAAGATTCAAAATTCCGTGCCGAAGAAACGTGTCTAGAGGATGTAATACGCTCAGACAGGAATACAAATGTGCAATATTGCGAAGACGACAATACTTTAATCATCGACAACGAAAGCCCTCTGGATATAGGCCGTATCCAACAGCATGAGGTAGAAGGTGATCGCATAATAAACGTTTCTTTTTTTATACAAGAAATGCATAGAACGTTCGACACTCATAGTCGAGGAATAGAATGTCATTTTAAAGATTGGATCCTGATTAATTCTCAACGCCATGGATTGATGACACAATTCTTCTTTAAATGCCAAATGTGTCATTTCGAAGCACAGTTTTGGTCGCATCCTACAGACAGCACATATTTGAATATTAATGCGGCAATTACCGCTGGAACGATCACGAGTGGTATTGGTTATGCTCAATTAGAAGAGTTATTGGCATCTGCGAATATACCATGTATGGCTGAGAAAACATATGTAAAACATCGAGAAACACTAATTGATGAATTTCAGACAATAGCCGTTAAAAATATGAAAATGGCAGGCGAGATTGAGAAACACCTCGCTATTGAAAGAAATGAAATAATCAATGGTATTCCGTACATAACAGTTGTTGCTGATGGCAGTTGGATGCAGAGATCGTACGGTAAAGCCTACAATTCAATTTCTGGGGTTGGTGCGATAATTGGTTATCGTACAAAGAAAGTTCTTTTTATCGGTATCCGTAACAAATATTGCACGGTATGCGATATAGCGGAACGACAAAATTGTGAGCCAAAAACTCATAAATGCTATAAAAATTGTGAACGCAACGCAAGTTCTACAAGCATGGAGAGCGATGCCATAGCAGAAGGTTTTGGAAGGAGTCTTGAAATGCATGGATTGATATATAAAACAATCATCGCCGATGGTGATAGTAGTGTATATCAATCTGTTCTCAATAACAATCCATATCGCGAACAGATGATAACAGTAAAAAAAATAGAATGTACCAATCACCTGCTTCGTAACCTATGTAAAAAATTGAAGATCGTGGCTGAAACGACTCAACGAAAAAGAAAGCGTGGTTTTATACAGGTACGAAATGTTGTGCAACACAACATTTTAAAAATACGTAAAACAATAAATGAAGCATCTTCTTTACGAAGAAAAGAAAATCAACCTCACCATTACAAGGCTACGGAATTACGTAAAGATATATTAAATATTCCTAGCCATATATTTGGTGAACATAAACGATGTAAAGAACGCGGTAATAATTGTGAAAATGATCATGAAAGTAAAAAAAATTATGTACCTTGTCTAAAATTGCATGGTCTTTATCCGCCAATAGAAAATGCTATTAGACATCTAAGCGCTTATTCAGACAGCTTGGTATTAAATTACACCAACAATCCTGCAGAATCGTTGAATTCGCTAATTTGCAAAGAAATTAACGGGAAGCGCGTTAATTATGGTAAACGAGGCTCTTATAATGCTAGAGTTACTGCAGCAGTTTTGCAACATAATACTCAGCAAGTTCTTACAGAAGTGCATGAAGGCATGAATAAAAGTATTCCTGCTGTTATCGAAAAACTGGAGACGCGACGACAAATAAAAGTTGCGAAAACCAGAGAATCTCGAGAAATACACGGAAGGCAAAGAAAAGTCAAGCGAGAATCAGGAACAGATCGCCATTATGGTCCTCAGTCGCAAAAACCAGATCTTCCAAGTGATATATTGGAACAACTTCGACAAAATCATGTGGATAAGTTGTTAGAAAATGCAAATAAGCGAGAGCAGATTGAACGGGATACAACAAACCAAAGTGAATCTGAACTATGGTTATCACTCAGACGTGAAATGTTAACAGCATCTAATTTTGGAGTTGTATGTCGTATGAGACCGACAACTTCGTGCGCGATAATAGTAAAAAATATTTTGTATCCTCCTGCCATTGATACTGCTGCTATGAAATACGGTCGCGATCGAGAAGAAAGAGCAAGGAAAGAGTTATCCATAAAACTTAACAAAAATATAAAACCTTGTGGATTATTCATTGATTGTGAAAATCCATGTTTGGGTGCTTCTCCTGATGGAATTATTGATGAAAATGGTCTAGTAGAAATTAAATGTCCAATGTCGGCTGAACATTTAACTGCAGAAGAAGCTATAAAGACATTAGCTCCATTAAAAGGCATCTTTGATAAAAAAAACCCAGATAAAATGAATCGAAATCATCGATTCTTTTATCAGATTCAAGGTCAATTAAATATATCAAAACGAGAATATTGCATTTTTGCCATATGGACACCAAAAAGCATAAAAATAGTGCATGTAAATAGAGACAATGCTTTTTGAAAAGATGAAATGCTGTCTAAGCTATTACGCTTCTATAATGAATGCATACTTTTGAAAATCTTGGATAGTCGATATAATAGACATATGTCAATTAGAGATCCAAAATATATAATAGAAGCAAAGGAAGAAGCAGCGAAAAAAATAACAAGCCGAAAAAGAAATCGAGAAAATGTCGAAAAAAGCGAAAGTAAAGAAACAGAAATGATTAGATCTAACATTTCGCCGACAAAAGCAGTAATTACAACTGTTACGAGTGCTCAATTTATGCAAGATGATGATTGCATTATAGTTTCTACAAGCTACAAGCAAGATATAACTGAAGATGATAAGAAAAGATGGAAAAAAATTCTTGACGAGACTATTGCTTCTATCATCATGATAGAAAAGAATGTCTTGCCTGTACACAGCAAACTGAACGATGAATCGTTAGATCGTTTCTTACGCGTTGTAAGAGAGACTACTCATTTTGAAACGCAAAGTGTGCAATATCACGAATTTCCTCATATAATAGTAGAAAGTCAGAGTGACCAAAGCTTGCAGATAATTGGAGGAAATTGTACTAACCATTGGCGATGCATATATTTTGATGGCATTAAACTCCACGTGTATGACAGTATACCAGGCTGTACATACGATAGATTAGTAGCCAAAGAGAGACATTATATACAACTTTGTTATCCAAAATTAAGACCAAGTAATATCATTTTTGAAAAAGTTGAAGAACAACCTGACGGTACATGTTGTGGAATTTATGCCGCAGCTTTTGCTACAACTGTAGCGTTGGGAAGAAATCCTTGCGATGAAAAATATTCCAAGGACGTAAAGTGCATGAGACAACACTTTATGAAAATTATAAAAGGCAATAAACTGTTGCAATTTCCAAAAAGCTAAAAACTTAAAATCTTCAATCAATTAAAAATATTCTTACAGAAAATCTCTTTACAGAAAATCTATTGTAAATGATAAAATATTGTTGAGATGAAATATGCCTCAATGAATAAGGCATTAGTTCTGACGTACATACTGGCAAATTAAATGCGAAGAAACATCTGATCCAGCGGTACTGACAAAATAAATGTCAGAAGCGTCTATTCGAACGGCACTGATTGTAATAATCAGAAGCGTTTAATCTGACGGTACTGACAAAATAAATGTCAGAAGCGTCTATTCGAACGGCACTGATTGTAATAATCAGAAGCGTTTAATCTGACGGTACTGGCAAAATAAATGTCAGAAGCGTCTATTCGAACGGCACTGATTGTAATAATCAGAAGCGTTTAATCTGACGGTACTGGCAAAATAAATGTCAGAAGCGTCTATTCGAACGGCACTGATTGTAATAATCAGAAGCGTTTAATCTGACGGTACTGACAAAATAAATGTCAGAAGCGTCTATTCGAACGGCACTGATTGTAATAATCAGAAGCGTTTAATCTGACGGTACTGGCAAAATAAATGTCAGAAGCGTCTATTCGAACGGCACTGATTGTAATAATCAGAAGCGTTTAATCTGACGGTACTGACAAAATAAATGTCAGAAGCGTCTATTCGAACGGCACTGATTGTAATAATCAGAAGCGTTTAATCTGACGGTACTGGCAAAATAAATGTCAGAAGCGTCTATTCGAACGGCACTGATTGTAATAATCAGAAGCGTTTAATCTGACGGTACTGGCAAAATAAATGTCAGAAGCGTCTATTCGAACGGCACTGATTGTAATAATCAGAAGCGTTTAATCTGACGGTACTGACAAAATAAATGTTAGAAGCGTCTATTCGAACGGCACTGATTGTAATAATCAGAAGCGTTTAATCTGACGGTACTGACAAAATAAATGTCAGAAGCGTCTATTCGAACGGCACTGATTGTAATAAAATCAAAAACGTTTGATCTGACGGTACTGGCAAAATAAATGTCAGAAGCGTCTATTCGAACGGCACTGATTGTAATAATCAGAAGCGTTTAATCTGACGGTACTGGCAAAATAAATGTCAGAAGCGTCTATTCGAACGGCACTGATTGTAATAAAATCAAAAACGTTTGATCTGACGGTACTGACAAAATAAATGTCAGAAGCGTCTATTCAGACGGCACTGATTGTAATAATCAGAAGCGTTTAATCTGACGGTACTGACAAAATAAATGTCAGAAGCGTCTATTCGAACGGCACTGATTGTAATAATCAGAAGCGTTTAATCTGACGGTACTGGCAAAATAAATGTCAGAAGCGTCTATTCGAACTGATTGTAATAAAAATCAGAAGCCTTTGATCTGGTGGTACTGGTTATCTCAAATTATCACAATTGTATTATTTATATAAACGGAGAAACGAAAAAAATATGTTGGTTGCGTTTCACGGGAATGGGCGTTGGAGGGGCCCATTCTATATTTACAATAATAAAAATTATGTATTTATTTAATTTTTCGCAACATTCTTTTTGTTCATAAAATGTATTAAACGCGCGAGCGCGCGCGCGCACACACACACACACACACACATTGTCTATACATATATAATGTGTACAAAATGAGACGCGTTTAATCTGGCGGTACTGACAAAATAAATGTCGAAAGCGTCTATTCGAACGGCACTAATTGTAGTAAAAATCAGAAACGTCTGATCCGGCGGTACTGACAAAATAAATGTCAGAAGCGTCTGTTCGAACGACACTGATTGTAATAATCAGAAACGTTTTCTGACAAAATAAATGTCAGAAGCCTCTATGAACGGCATTGATTGTAATAAGATCAAAAACGTCTGATCTGGCGGTACTGACAAAATAAATGTCGGAAGCGTCTATTCGAATGGCACTAATTGTATAATAATATAATACTAATAATAATAATAATAATAATTAGAAGCCTATTCAGACGATGTAATAATGATAATCAAAAGTGTCTATTCCGACGGTATTATAATAACGGTAATAAATAAAATCTGAAGCATCTGATCTAATATAATACATCCTAACATGGTAATGCAGAAAATAGCTTTGGATCATGTAAGAAAGAAAAACTGTCGATATTATCGATTGATATCATCGACATTTTTAGTTTTCTTTAGTAGATGTCGCTGGACCTTCGGAGTTCGGTAGTCACTCTAGAATACATGAACAACTCTACATTATCGACCTCGATCAAGTTTCAAAGCCGTTCCTGGATCCCCTTAACATAATATTATAAATTTATCGGGTAAATAATATAAAATTAACTTAAAACTATACGCGGCTTTCACCCATGCACACTTCACACTCGCGGCGCGTCTCGCGGTCGCGGATCGCATGGTCTGCCGTTCGTACATTACAATAAGAAAATAAACTTTTTTATTTTACAAAGAAAACTTAAATCTAAAGGTCCACGAATTGTGACGCTTGTGGTATCCCGGTGTCATCGTCGGACGGCTCGTCGACATTGTCGTTCGGCTCGGAGACGGTGATCTTAAACTGCGCGTCCCTCGGCTCCTTCGTCGGCGTCGTCGGATATTGGTGGTGGGGATCGGCTGACTCGGCTATCGGCGGTGACTCACGTCGTCTCGGCGTCGGGCTCGGTCGCTTCTCGGGCGATGCCTCGACGGATGCCCCGACTTCCTCGGGCTGTCGGCTCGGCGGTCGCCTCTCCTCCATCCTCGTCACGGTGACAGCCAGATCTGGGATTGCAGCAACGCCGAGTATCGGTGGCGGCTGCAAGGTTAGGTTAGGTTAGGTTAGGTTGTGACCGGACATGCAGTCAGAATTATAGAAACCCCGGTATTAATATTGAAATCTTACTTTTATGTTGAAATCACGGTCGCCAGGTCGGTGTTTTACCTCGCCGCCAAGGTGGAAGGTCGGCCTTCGGAATTCCGTCTGATGCAGTCAAAAATCTGAGTATCCCCTCGCTCGTATGCTGTAGAGTCGCTTGGGTACCTCGTAGACCTCGCCCAATCCTCGGGATCACGTTCTCTCTCGTCCGCGTGGGATGATGCAATCGACGCTAGACAATGGACTCGCCCGGGAAGGATGTTGGGTTGCACGATAATTAAATATGCCACACTATTGATTTGCACCTTACTCTGCTTTATTTTACAAACAGATTATTCACGCACGCACATAATTGCGGTGGCTATGCCCTTTCACGCATCGCACGCACGTATTGCTTCCGGCCGCGCCTCTCGCACAACGCGGTGTCGGAAATTCGCAATAATTAACGCGTCGCGAATGTTACGCGGAAAAAATGCCTATTGGCGATAGCTCGCGGGTTGTGTCGCGAAATTATTTTAATTACACGCCCGTTATCACTATCACACGAGGTATGCGTATTAATAACGCGGGAACTCGAGGAGAGACACGTCCGTGCTCGTTCGAGTCTCCAGGCAAACTTTTTTACAATCGGGACGCCGAGCCGCTGTTTCCACATTCACTCCCCTCTTCGATGCTCCTCGATTGGCTCGTTGTTACCATGCATTGTTCCTTCGCCAATCGGCGAGCATCGAGAGGTTATCTCACTCATACAAAGCGTCCCTCTCGCTCGCACGCCATGGGGTCGCATGCGCATATCGACACCATGGCGTTCTATACCTTATGGTATGTTTGAACGCAAAGTTAAAGCCTCAGGTCTTTGCGTTAATTATTTATCTCGACGTACATCGTCGAAATCATGTGCGCTATATCAAGTAGCGTCTATTAAGAAAAGTTACTTAAGCGATTTCAATTATCGTTCTCCTAACGGGAGTAATCACTCATTTAAGAAAATAAGCGTTCTGATTGGTTAATGGACCTGAGCCTTCGTAAGCTTAATCAAATGAATATAATAATTAATATTCGAGTTAATGAGACTCGATACAACACAAAATGAATAATAATTATTCCGTGCTATCCACGGTAATATCGTATACTTCCCACGTAATCACTGACATTCCCATTGGTCTCTCTGAGATTGTAATTATTATAAATACATGATAAACTCTATTAAACCACTGTATTGTGAAATACAGCGTTACTGAAGTTGGAATCTCAATGATTATGCGCTCGGCAATGCGCCTGTGGTACATGTTATCTCGCCCGTCTCTATACCATGGGCAACCTAACCTCGACCTGTCACTTGAGCAAGTCGGGTTGCCTGCTCGTAAGGCGTCCTTCGCGACGTTGTCCGTCTCACGGCGTTGAATTTGTCGCGCGCCCTGCAATGCGGGTCGGGAATATTTATAATGTTTAATAAAATTGTTTAGAATAACATAATGTATCTTTATCTTAATAAATGAAATATGAATAGTACAAACGAACGCTTTTTCGCGTAAGATACTAACTAGAGTAATAGAATATGATAATTTCACACACGTATAAAATATATATATTTAATAATAATATTTGCGTTACAACGTTATCTCGCACAGCGCTTCGCATACGCGGTCTCACACACATACACACGCATGCTCGCTCGCTCGGCTTCGGCGTTTTACGCGGTGCCTCTACGCGTAGCTAAACTTAAAATGAAATTACCTAAACGAATAAATCTTTTCAGAATAACATAATTAAATATCGCGCTTGTCGTACGCGGGATGTAACGCTCGCAAAGTCTTTTGTTACATCTCGATGAACTGAGATGCGGGGGGTAATTCCTCCTCGCTGTCGCTTCGCTGTCCCCCTCGTAGGGTGGCTGTCTCGGTGTCCGGGTGCGGATGTGAGTCATCCGGCTCGGCTACCTGCTCGCTCGGTTGATCCGTCGTCTTCGGCGTCGGCGTTGGCTCGCTCGCACGCTTTCTCGGCGACGTCGGCGGTGTTCTGCATCGGGGTTGAGCTCCGTCGTCTCCCGTCGTTCGCCCGTTCGTCGGCGTCGGGATCATCCTTGTGATGTTGATGGACAGGTCTCGGATCGGTGCGTTGGCGGCTGTAGCCGTCGGCTGCAAGGTTAGGTTAGGTTGTAACCGATCTACACGCGCTGGAGATAACGCTCGCAAGGAATAAGTAACGATTCAAACCTTTCGTTGCACGCTGCTCGCGTCTCTGTCTGGTCGCCAGCTCCTTTCACCTCCTAGAAGCAAGGATATTCTAACTCTTTCTATTTTTCAGATGCTGCCGCTGCTGCCGTCGGATCGTCGTGGACTGCCCGGATCGTCACTGCCCTCAGGATTTCACCAGGTAAGTATATTCCTTTCCAAAAAACTTTTATTTCTTGATTCAACAATCACACTTTATTTTTAGGTTATTCGCAGGATTCGTCACACGGGATCTCGTGCAGGAACGAAGCAGGATATTTCAATCACTAGTCAAAGTATTTGTATTTGGTGTAACACTTAATAAAATTTATTTTAAACAAAACGTCTTCTGTCATTAACAAGTTCCCGTACGCGACGCTTAATTCACATACGAGTACGCACAGTCTCCCTTCTTCCTCTCTTCTCACAAGTGTTATCACATATTCCCGTACGCGATGCTTAATTCACATACGAGTACGTAGGAGTGTACCTACACTCTCGAAGTACATGCACTTCGAGTTATGTTGCTCGCCTACTCGCATTCAGCTGAGCATGTAATCTCGCATTCGTTATTGCGAGGTTATGTTAATCGGTGTCGTCGACGCTTCGGCTTTTTTAATGTCACTCGATACAACACTCGCGACAGCCTGATCACGTTCGCACGCACGTTTACGCCCTTGTTATTGCGGCCCGTCGCCCGCGGAACGACTTTACACAACTTCGTTTATCGCAGAGTACGTTATGCTCGATAATCGGTTTTAGTATCGCGAGAACTTCCATTTACACGCGCGAGGTTTCCCGCATGGAAGTCACGACGAAAATGCGTTAGTGGGAGAACGCGTCGCCCGGTTTTATACCCGCGTTCCCCATCGTATGCCCCTCGACCAATCAGGGCACTCTTCTGACTCGCACGCTGTCTTCGCCCAATCAGCGTGCATCTCCGTGTTCGTTCGATCGATCGTCCAATGGAAGTTGTTCTGGACGCTCTCAGCTTGCGGTTGGCTGCCTCAGCCAGTCGCTCCGTGTAGAGTTCTCCCCTCCACCGGGGAAACGACCAATGAGCTCATTCGAGCTCGAGCCCTCGTAGCACGAAGCAGAGTGTAGAAAGTGGCACTTAAAAGTGCCGTTATTTCTAACGTTTGTATTTTTGCAGGAATCAATTCCCGCGTGCATTCTATGCACTTCTTCGTGTCGTAGACACGCAATATACTTATAATTAACTTAAAATTAACACAATATAGAATATTAAGAATAATGAAATAATTAAACTTGGAATATAAAATAAATAATGACATGCAACCTATTTCTAGGAAATATATCAAAATTGACTCGAATGTATTTAAATTAAAGAAGCTTGAGTCACGTTACTGTGACATACATACACCACGAGTATGCTAAAAGAAAAGATATATTTAATCTAAGAAAAATTAAAATAATCAGAAAATAATAATAATCTATCAGCTGTTCCGCGAGCTGTGTCATGCTTGAAAAATTAACGCTCGCATTCAGCTTGCTTTTCGAACGTAAGCATAATATTAATACCAATCGCAGAGTATTAAATATTTAATAATAAATGTATCGCGCAGTTTCGCATTCACGCCTGTCAAACGCGTTTTTATTATTCAACTACGAAACGTTGTATTGCACGAATTATCAGAAAATAGACTTTACAAACTAATTTGCAAAATACTGAGGAAATAAAAAATTGACAAATAAAATAATAATTTTACGAAAATAATTTCTCCGCGTTTCTCGCGTATTTTAAACTGAAATAATGACTTAGCGCTTGTTTGCGCGCTCGCTCAGACGCTCCAACCTGACGGACGTCTTCCTCGTCTCCGCTCGCTCGGCGCCGCTGTCAGCTGCACCTTCCGCTGCACCCCGAACTTCAGGCTGTTTGCTTGTCGATGGCGTTGGCGAAGTAGCCCTTCCACCACCTCCTAGAGGCGGTTTCAAGGTTAGGTTGTGACCGAACATGCTCACAGAATTAAAGAATTCTTAGAGAATCTTAAGATTTCCGCAGATCTCTTACTTTTCACGGTCGCCAGGTCGGTGAATTGCCCCGCCGCCAGGGTCTGGTCACGGCCCTTTGTCTCGATCGGCCGGACGATGGAACGCGCCTACACGGCTTCTGGATGCGGAAGTCCTCGTAGAAATACGTCCGCTTACACTTGGCTGGGACCCCCGCGTTGTAGAATCCTCTGGGGTGCTTCGCTGCGTGGCCGGCGTCGGATGACGCAATCTCCCGCCACTAACGGTCACTCGCCCAGGATGGGAAATTTGGGTCGCACGAATAAACAAAGGCTTCTCGGTTCTCACACAACTCGATTTATTATTGCTTTCACGCACACACTCACACTACGGCTTCTGGTCGCCCACGCGTGTGTCGTGATTCACTTGTCTACATGTCGTTTCTCGCATAACGCACGTAGATGTTGCGAATTTATTACGCGCTCGCGTTAATTAATACGCGCGGAAAGAATCTGCAGGCAAGGCTCGCGGGTGTTGTCGCTAAACTACTAAGTCGCGCCCGTTGCTGCCTATGCACTAATTTCGTAAGATACGATAACGAGATCGCGCGGGAACACGTATATGCACGCACGTCCGTCTCCCGAGACGTCTCGTTGCAGACTTTTTGTCGTTGGGACGCCGAGCCGTTCGTTCTCATGCATCCCTACCACTCGGTGCACCCCGATTGGCTTGTTGTTGTCAGGCTGTAGTCTGTCGCCAATCGGTGAGCATCGAATGGTATCTCACTCATACTCACTTCTTTTCTCGCTCTGATGCTATGGCACCGCATGCGCAATGCGTCAGAATTCCATAGCGCCGAGCGAGTAACATCGCAATGCTATTGGTCGCACTGGTCCGTGCATACGGACTGCCTTAGAGGCTTAATGTCCCAAAATGAATAATTATTGTTTAAATTAACTGTATTGCCTAATTTGGCATTAAACAAAATAAAATAGTCACGAAACGTGCGCTCGCGCTAAGCGATATGCGCTCTGAATAAAATTACGGACCAGCGTTACCTATGGTGTGAACGCGCTTAAAGCGTTACTCAAAAATTAATGACTAACATCAATTAACGCAGGCTAATGCGTTGATTACATAAAATGTTCCGGTTCGTCTGTCGTAGCGTCGTAAACCTGCCAGAGAACGGTCGCGATTCCCTCTTGTCGTTCCGATATGGTTATCGTTATTAAAACGTGGTATACGATAATTTAATATTCCACCAATGAATATTAAAATAAAGGGTTATCTGGGGAATCTTGAGCGTTATCTCGCGATTTATGCGTCTCGCATACATGCTGATTGTGTCGCGCAAGTACGACCATGGACAACCTAACCTCGAACTGTCAGATTCCGGCTGCCTGGTCCTCATGAGTTTTATGCCGCTCGCGGTCCTCGGCTATCTCTGTCTTTGTTTAAGAAGAGCACAGAAACTTACTTACGACGTTTTACGGAATGTGATAAATAAAATATTGAATATAAATGCAAGATAACATGCAATGGATATAATTTATTCCGGCTGTGCCGTTTAACATGTTAATATATATCATATAAAATTTTAATGCACGCACACATGCCACACACTCCTTTCCATACACGCACGCTCGCACGGCTCGGCGCATACGACCGGAATGCGATAATCGGGCTATACTGTGTTTGTTTAACATGCACATAAAGAAATAAAATGGATCTCGCATCCTATCGCGAGTGTGACACCTTAATGTCATTACAACGGAATATAAAATATAATATGCGCTTTGTCGCGCTTGCAACCTGCCGCTCGCTATCGCGACATACTGTTTAACAAATATATGTATACGCTCTCGCGTGTAACAAACGCTTTAACAAATATATGAATTACAATAATTATAATGAATAAAATAAGAACATAAATGAACTTAACATCATGTAAGGAATATGCGGTTCTCTTGCCGCTATAATAATAAACGTTATCACAATTACAATGTGACTTTAACTTTAGTAAGGAATATAAATATAGAATGTAACATAATAATATATAGATGAATTTAACGTTATATAAACGTATGCGGTTCTTGCCGCTGCACAAACAATAAAGGATATTTATGAATATAATTGAATATTAAATGTAATGAAAACTATATATATAAGCTATAACACGCGGTCTCGCCGCTGCGAGTATTTACGCTACTCTAACTTAATAACTAATATACTTAATCTAACGCACGCTTTACACTATGTATCTATATACACTTAATAACTAATATCACACGGATAACTGTTTCACGCGCACTGAGTTTCGCGTTATGAGAGTCACAGCGTGACGTAGTGTCCTGCCGGGGAAACGGTGGTTTCTCCTTCGTCCCCTCCGTTGAGTCGGGCTGCCGGTTGGCTGGGCGGGACCGATGACTCATCGTCGCTCGGCTCATCCGCCGGTGCCTGGCTTGCCATCTGCGTCAGTTCGCCCGAATCGGGCGTCGGATTCGGCGTCGGCGTCGCTCTCGGCGTCGGCGTCGGTGATGTCCTCGGCGTTGGTCTCGGCGTCGGCGTCGGTGAAGTCCTCGGCGTCGGCGTTGACTTTGTCATCGGCATCGTTTTCAGCGTCTCGTCCATCCTTGCAACGCTAACTCGGATGTCTCGGATCGTAGCAGCGTCGGCTTCTGCTGGCGGCTGCAAGGTCACCCGACCAGCCAATCGGTGCTGGGGCGCCAGTGCGTGGCTCCCACCAATCAGCCGCATCGAGGGAATCATTCCCAAGCCCTGGCGACGACATCTTGACGTTACCTAATCAAAGACAAAGATCAACACGTGGCGAACAATCCAACCCACGACATCGTGAAGATTATCTAAAATACATGTCATCTCAGTGCGTCAAGCCTAATAAGAACATCCCGGCGTTAATCAAAATTATGGATAACATCAGCCAAATGAACCTAGACAGCGACGAAGAAATCTGGCTCAACCGAGCGATGACGAGTGTTCTTAATCGTGAGCTAACCTCAAGGAAGCAGAAGAGGTTAAATTTCTTAAAAAACATGGCTCAAGGCGCAGAATCGTCAAATATCAGGTACGATAAGGCTCAAGCGGAAAGATTATTACAGCAGGACATCGAAAAGAGTAATAAGCTCGCCGAATTTATAAACAACCATTACCAACACGTTGCGGCGGGTAATTGCGTATTTGATGCCGCGGATATAAAAAATAAAGATGGTGACCCGGTAGTCAGAGTCAGGGTTATGGTCGAAACCCAAAGACTATGTGAGGCCCAAAAAGCGATCCCTAACATCCAAGTGATTGCTAACATAATCAACGAAAAGATTCATATAAGATATTATTCCATTCCGGAAGATATCAACCAGCCACACACAAACGGCTCACAGGCGGCGGAAAAGCCTGAACAGACACGAAAATCAGAGGATCCCAACCCGACCGTTAGTGAACAAAATGGCGACAAAGGCGAGCAAGACGAGCCGGATCAGCTAACACCTGATGAGCCGGACAAGATCCAAATACCGCCGGAACCAGAAGACAAAAAGGTCGATCCACAAGCCGAAAAAACACAGCAAGATAGTGAAGATGAATTCAATAAGGAAAACGAGCCCGAAAGAATCTCCCCGTCCAAAAAGACACGTAAATGGACATTTAGGAAGCGTACTATTGAATCATCTAAGCGACAGTCTTTCAAAGAAGCTTCAACTTCGGACAGTGAATTCGAGGAAGAAATCAATCCCTCACCTCGAAAGATTAAAGCGCTTCATCCAGACAAGAAGTCTGGACAAAGCCCTTTGGGCCGCCATATGAGACCGCCCCTAGGAAGCACTCAACAGTCGCAACAGGAAGCGGGGCCATCCAGCAGCAGGGACATCATCAGGGCCTACCCGGTAATCCGGATTGACAAACGGAGGACCAACGACCCGATTCCTGGTAAGACCAACAGCCCAAAGGCCCAGGACGACGCCATGACCCACAGGGGAGGCTGAGGACGGCCAGACGCGCACCGCGCCCCAGACACCCCCCCGTTTTCTGTTTTTTTTTATTTTTTTTTAGCTTACAACCTTACGTTATGTGATTAAGTTTAAATTGTTTCCTGTTGTTGTAGCGTATAGGTTAAGTTTAGTTAAGTTTGATACCTAGTATTATCGCTACCATATACATACATATATACTCTTAGCATTAAGACATAAATATTATAAATAAATCTAGTTTTTTTTTTCTTCCTTTCCTAAAAAGATATATCAATTGTATGTCGTTTAACCCCGCGTTGAAATCATTAAGCTCAGCGCGGCGTAAAACTAAAACATCGCCAGTCAGGCGTTAAGACCTTTGTTTATCTTAAAAAGAGCTTTAGGCTCGCACTGCAGAATCATCTGTAGAAGCATTATTATTTTTTCCTTAAATTCAATTAAATCGAGTTCATATTACATATCGTAAGTTCCATTTGCAGTATTCATGAAAACAGGCTTTATTCTTTGCCTAATTATTACTAAACATGTCTGAACTGCAGGTTATGCTGCAGGAGTATTATTTTCTACTAATAAATATAATTTTTCTCAGGTTAAACATTTCCTTTATCATAGCTCATGCGTTTACATTATATTTTACAATTTTATTATATTCGTTTTAACATTCATATTATTTCCTTTAGTCAGTCTTATAACGCATGAAAGTGCTCGAAAAACTTCTCAATAACATATATCAGGCATTACAAAAGATTACACTTAGTGCAATCAAGCTGCACTTTAGGTGCAATACACGAAATGGCGACGACACCAGCGCCAACGGCAAAGGGAGCAATCTCAGCCATGCTCCAACGCGAACGACTGCGAAATGACCTGATTGGTCGAAACAAAATGGCGGGGGAAGCGATACATTACCCGCGACACAGCGCCAGCGCGCGGACCGCCATTGGACGCGCGGGCAAGAGTGGGGCGGATGCGCCGTTCCCGCGTGTTCGCGACCGACGCTTCGCGCAATTGGCCGACGGAACCGGAGTGGGGGATTGTCCCACGCCGGTATAAAAACCTCCTGCGTGAGCTCTCGAGAGCTTTCGCGCGTAGAATTTGGTAGCGAAAACACCGCGGACAACCAAAAATAGAGTTTCGCGCGCTATACACGTCGTAGCGATACAACCTCGGAAAATAGAGTACGAGTTTCGCGAGTGCGTAAGTTCCGTGCCTTTGCACGTTAAATTGTGAACTCTTCGCGTGAAACGAGCGATTGAAATAATATCGTGCGCGATCGTTCCGTGACGAAAACGTCAACTCGCATATACACGCATCGCGTGTGCAAGATCGAACCTACGCGTCTGTGCGTACGACATACGAGGCGAATCAGCTCGTAGGAGTGATACTCGATAACACGTGTGTGAACAAGCGCCGCGGACGGGTGTGTGTAATTCTTGTAGTTCCAATCATAACTGAAATAAACCGTTTTGTTAGTGTTATAAACATTAAGGCGCATTTACTTACCTGTTTTCCGTGCATCCTCGTTCCCACGGTGAGTCCTAGTCCTGTGAATAAAGACACCTCGTGAAAAACATGACCGCCAGTAAACATAACCTCAAAATCATACTTACTCAGCGAAGTTCCCGTGTGGTGATCCAGCGACGACGACGATTCCCTGCGACGACAGCAGCACCTGAAACAGAAGAAAAAGAAGGGATTAGTGAATCTCAAACTACGCTACGTAGCTCAGTGCAACGAGGAGAACATCGTGGCGTGAGCATCAGGGATAGCGCGCGCAGCAACGGCGGCGTCTTCCCGCATAGCAACAGCAGCCCTAACGCTATTGAGAGGTTCGGACTGCATCTCCTTGCTTCTTAGAGGGTCAAAGAAGCTGGCGACCGTGTCTTCGAGACAAAAAAGGTACGTGAGTCCAGATATTCACAAAGTCACGACTTCCCGTAATTCGATACCCGGTCACAACCTAACCTTGCAACCGACGGTACGACAACCCCTCAGAGAAACGCAGTGCACACCTACGACGAGCGAAACAGAGCGGGAGGACGGAGGATTGTCGACGATGACCACTCCGAAGAAGGCGCAGTCCACGACGAGACCGACTTCCGTGAAGCTGAGGAGGATCGACGACACGCGTGCGAAAAAGTAAAAGCGTTTGCATGTTTATTTTGAGTTAATTCGCGATCCTGCGTAAAGTTTTTATTTACCTAATTATTTTTCTTTATTTACCTAATTATTTTATAATCACGAATTTCGTGTTTTTTGAATATTTTATTCTGGTTTGCGTCAAGTTAATGACCGTTCTATTTATTTTGTGTTACACTTACGTAAGACGAGCGCACGTGTGATGGCGTTAAAAAAATAAGTCTGCGTATGTTGCAATATTATGCAATATTATTATTATTTTATATCTATTTACTCTTAGTTAGTAATACATTATTATTTGCATTGATTTTGCTTTTCAAAAGTTTATTTCATTAGTGACAGCGAAAGAAATAAGTCACATTAAAGTTTTATTTTTTATTATTAGTTTTCATATTTCTGAGTTAGCGATTAGGCTTAATTGCGCGACAGCGTAGCAAGTTTAATTCGCGTGGAATTCTTTATTTTGCATGATAAGAACATGTCTGACTTGCAGCGAGAACTGCAAGACTATTTTTTGCTAACGTTAGTTATTATTATATTTAGTTTTCTTACTACATTTTTAATTTCATATGCATTTTGCATGTGGGTGGCGGTAACGTAGCGAATTGTAGCGTAACGAATAAATCTTGTAAAGATAACCTGAAAAATGTAAGCATGAGAAAAAGTGCAGAGTGGTGGCACCACAAAGTGCACTATGCGATACGAACTGCGAGCGAGCTGAAGTCCAAATGACGGGATTGGCCGATCGACTAGTAGAGGGGAGACGCACTCAGACGCGACATCCCCGCACGCTGATTGGGCGCAGCAAGCGAGACGAGCCGAGACAACGCCGGGGAGCAGCCGCGCACGCCCATTGGACGAACATCGCGCGGAGAGGTGACGCGACTGCTGATTGGCGGAGACGGCGAGGCAGCGGGCGGCGGCTCGCATGCCTATAAAAGCAGTCGGCGAGACTGTTAGATCAACTGTTAGACTCCCAGCTACCGTGAGGCTAGGATCTCCGCGATTTTAACTGCGATTGAAAAGAGATAGCGCTACAGTTCCGTGGAAGTAACGACCGCGTTAAAGAAGTGTTCTACTCAACACCGAATGCGAGTAGGTGTTGAGTGATTACATCATAACGAATATTTTGTTTTGTGATAGGCGGGTGCATAACGCACGTAACGTACTCGAGTGTGAATAGGCGTCGCGTACGGGAATTTGTTATCAAGATTTGTGAAGTTTAATAAATTCTACGTTGTGTTATATCAAAAGAAAACTAGTTGATTGTTCTGCGTTTTCTACACCTGCTGCGTACCTGCACGAGATCCCGCGACGAGAGTTCCGGGTAACCTATAATAAAAATAAATCCTGAGACAATCCGGGTTGAGGGGTGAGGCTGTGTAAGCGGAAAACACTTACCTGAGACGAATCCTGGAGGGACTGGTGATCCTGGCGAAGTCCTGGCGATCCGACGGCAGCTGAATTTTCTGAAAATAAAAACGAGAATTAATAAAAACAATAAGTGAATCGTATGATCGAGTGTGTGAGATAAATAAATATAATAAATAAAACGTATCTCATCGTACGAGCGTCCGCAGGCGATCCGACGGAACGAAGGAAGGAGGCCATAAGCGGAATACCTTGCTTCTTATCAGGTGAAAGGAGCTGGCGACCAGTAAACGACCGAAAGGCTGCATCATCGAAAAGGTAAAATCTCACGTTTTCGCGATTGTATTGACTCATGCATGCTCTCTCCGGTCACAACCTAACCTAACCTTGAAACCGACCTCGAGGGGCGACCTGGACACCACGCCACCCGTGACAGGCCCAGAGGGATCCGGACAACCCAAAAAATTCAAGGCGATTGAGACCAAGGCCAAGGAGACCGAGGGGAAAAAAGTCTTGACCCTAAGGTTGGAGAGGTCGACGGAGGCAGCACAACCAGCCGCGGATCGGAATTAGAGCCACCGCGTGGTCGCGAATTGCGTCGCGAACATAAATAGCGCAAAACATTTCTCATTAGCATTAAGAGTGTGTTATAAATATATATATCTAGTCTTAAGTTTACAGCGTGAATTTTATAATATTCCCTTTTACTTCTCATATATATATATATTGTTTTTTATTAGTATTGTGTGGATTAAAAATATACTTACTTTATATTTAATATTTTATCAAATAATCCGAATTATATGTTATTTAGCCTTTCATGTTAAATTTCATAGTTTTATTAAATTACATACTTACCTTTCATATTTCATTTTATATTGTGAGAATAATTCCACATAGTTCATTCAGCACCTTAAGTGCAAGCAAAATTAAAGTTTCGTTCATAGTAAGTTTTTTTTGCATTAAGCTATGACATGGCCAGATATCATACGTGTTATGCTATGCGTAGCATGTCTTTTAGTTTCATTATATTATTTAATCCTAGTTTTGATTAGTTTGAAAAACCATAACAATGTGGGAAGCACAACTAATGTGTTATCTCACAGTTCTATATAATATAATTATTTTAAGGTTAAATATCTCCTTCTTAGTGTCATATGCGTACAGCCTACATTTCTTAGTATCATGGCTGTGAAAATTATAATTTTAAGTTTATTATTGATAGAATGTGTGGATTGCACTTTAAGTGCAATCTGCACCCGAAACTGCACTTTCGAGTGCAATCCCCATGAAAGTAGAGGGGATACACTAGGCTGGAGGGGGCAACTCAGCGAGATGCCCGCAGCGCAGCGACGCCGCGCAACAAGGAGTGGGGCGAGAAGCGAGTCCCGCGCCCGGGGGAAACCGACGCCACGCTCGGTTGGCGCGACCCGACGGGAGGGGGAAGCCCGAGCGCTCCCAGCGGCGAAAGCGCACAGGATTGGCGAATCCCGACAAGAGGGGGTAGCGTCCCTTCAGCTAGTATATAAGCGGGCGTTGAGAGCTCTCGGGAGCTTTTCGCGCGCCGGATTTTTCAGCAATAACAACGCGGACATCCGAATAAGAGTTGTTGTGAGCGAAACACTCACAACCAATAAATACATATTATAAAATAAAGGAAATAAAATATTAAAATAATAAGATAGCTCGCCGAGAAAGGCTCGCTATCATAAGGTGTCAGGTGACACATGCCTCGTGCGCTGCCGGCCGGTCATCGCACTGGGCAACGCACCAGCCACCTTAACGAAGTAGCGAAGCCAGCTTAGCAACAATCATGCCACCGGAAATGCATACCTGCATTTTGGCAATTGTTGCTAAACTCGCAAATATTTCCCGCGCGCCGGATGCGCGCGGGAATGACCATATATGGTCATACGGAGGGCCCGATGCCCCCACTAATAATTAAATCCGCGACACTATTTAAGCCGCTGCCGAACAGCGGCCAGCGGGATCAGTAATCAGAAATCAAGCCGATACGTACGGCCCGTACAAGTGCATTAAGAGTTCGGGACTTAGCCGCTAGCAAGTCTCTAGCGAGCAACGAGACGACACGTTAACTCCGAGTCACGCGCCGTATCTAATCTGTGTAACACGACGCGGCACCTCCGCCGACCGCAACCAGTGTACAACATTAGAAATAAATCTTATATCAGTTTAAATTAAATCAGTGAGTGAGTGATTTGAGGACCCTGCCTACAAAACCGCCTCTTTCCGCGAGTTCTAACTCCTTGGGCAGCAACGAATCCCAAAAAATCTTTTGTCGCACCGCAAGGTACGGCAAAAATATTTTGTTGTACCGCAAGGCGCAACAAAATTGGTGGCAGCGGTGGGATCGATTAACTGCCAGGAAGGAAGGCAAACAACTCCAACGAGGAACTACCTACAAGGCCAAGGGACCGACGTCACGAACCGAGAGCAGCTGAACGACCTCGAGGACCAGCTGACTGGACGAGCCCGCCGAGCAGAACTCAGCCACGGCTCAACACTCAACGCAGCGTAATCAGCGACACCGGAGTACCGACCTACCGCAATACACAGCTGACAACATGAAGCGAAGCGCAGCGTTACTGTAAGTCGAAATAATATTGTATAAAGCGAAATACGAAGGGCAAAGCGATAAGCCCTACTAATAGAAAAAACGTGCTGATCCCCCGGTAATCACATAACGATTATCGTAAGTGTAGAATAGGCATGAATGTCGAAAGACAACGACGCTGCTATAGCAAACGACTCGTGGTTGCATAGCGAGCAAGCCACTCGAGCTATCGAATACTGCGAACAAGCCGTCATAGAAGCACGCGATAGAGTCCGTAGAGAACTAGATCCGTACGATAGCGAGTTACCGGAAAACGTCATCCGCGAACGAGAATTCCCATTCGCGAACCTCGACGCGAGTTTGTTTCAAGGCGAATTCAACGCGACACGGCAACACCGTGTAGAACGACGAACACGACCGTACGAGAGTCGCACCCCTAGTCGCGTTTCGTCACGAGGCGAGTTCTCACTCACGTCATACGAGTCCGACATTTTCGACCCAGCTGACTTTTTTCAAACGGACGCGATGCACAACGACGAACAAGCAGAGACTCAACAGTACATCGCCGGTGCAGAACAGGAACTACAGAATCTGCACCACGAACTAAGTGCTAATGCACCACGACTTGCCCGCACTGCCACGCAAAGAGACGATGTGCAGGAAATACGAGAAGCCTTACGTGCAATGATGCACGAGGTCCGGAGACTGACCAACGAAGTCAACGAGGTGCGAGAAACAAATTCGCGAACACTACGTCCGCACGCGCCTCGACAAACGCGATATAGCCGGCGAGAAACCGCGTTCGAGTACCCGGACGACGACGTGCGCCGACAGAGAGGTCGCGGAATATTATCATTAAAAGAAGCTCGCGGAATGATACCCGAGTTCGACGGCAACGCGAGTAAATTACAGGAGTTTTTGAGCGCCATGACTTACGCGATCGAGAACATAGATCCGTCGGATGAAGTGTCCTTACTAGGCGCGATATTGTGTACCAAACTGAAGGGACGCGCCATGTTAGATTTTCAGACACGACGAATAAGCGATTTCGTGCAATTAAGAACGGAATTAGAATCGTGCTATGCGAGTAAACGAAGCACAACGCATTTACAACTCGATTTCAATACCCTGAAGCAAAGGCCAGGGGAAAGCGCTCGAGCTTACGGACTGCGTACGGATAAGCTCACAATAGACCTGTACGAGTCGATGATCGAAGGCCGACACCAATACACGGCCGAACATAAGCGCATCATTTTAGAAATGCTGCAGCAGCAAGCATTGGAAAACTATCAAATAGGGCTACGCGAAGATACAAAGGCAGTAGTCCGATCGCGCGGATACGTTACGCTACAGGATGCGATAGCAGCCGCAAGCGCAGAGGAAAGAATCAAGGGTCCCGCCGTGAGTAACACGAGACGGACACCCGACTCGCCGAGGCATTACGACAAGTCCGATGCCCGTTGCCGAAATTGCGGCAAGTATGGCCATTACAGTAAGGATTGCCGGAATAACAGGAGCAGTAATAGATACGCCCTGCCGCAACCAGACAAACGTATAAATGCAATCGACAAGCATTGCAACTATTGCAAAAAACGCGGACACACTCGCAACGAGTGTTGGAATCTACACGGACGGCCTAAAGCAAAGGTACCGAACGCGCAAGGAAAAATGCAAAGCACCGAGATAACGGGAGCGAGAAAGAAAGCGATAACGCAAAAAAGAAACTCTGACTCCGAGCACAGTAGCGAGGAAGAAGGAGCGACGAGCCGCACACAGACTACGCGCGCTCGAGCGTATCAAGTGACGCACGTAAGACGAGACGGCACACGATGCGACGGTCTTGACCTAATTACGCTCCCAATCAAAGAAACATGCGCTGGTAAAATCGACATGTTGTTCGATTCAGGCGCGACGATATCATTAATAAAGGTAAAAAACCTAAAGGGAAAAACACGAATTTATCCCGAAGAAGTATCACTGGTAGGAATAACTGGCCACCGAGTGCATACTATAGGAAAGATGCAAGCCACTATCACGATAGGCGAACGAGAAATTAAACACGCCATATACGTGGTGAGAGACGATTTCCCTATGGAATACGAAGGGATAATCGGCCTCGATTTCCTGCGCAAACAGCATGTATCATGCGACTACAAAAATAAGACAGTGACCATAGAAGACGTCACCCTGCGACTTAAACCATATAATAAGATTATTTTAAAACCGCGCAGCGAAACCATCGTTCGTGCAGTAACGAACCGAAATAAAACCGGGGTAATCCGAGCCAAAGAAACTTCGCCCGGCATCTACATTGGCAGATGCATGGTAGAGCCGAAAAATTTTATGTGCCCTATAAGCATAATTAACACCACGGATAGACCAGTGGAAATCACCACACCGATCGTTACCGTGGAAGATATCGAAGAAGATGTCATGCAACAAGTCTATGTCGTGACCTCCGAAACGGAATGCGAGACAAAGCTTCCCCGCGGAGAACGCATATGACAACTATTACGCACGCAGCATCTCAATCCAGAGGAACGAAAGGCACTCAATCGGATATGCAATGAATATCAGGATATATTTCATTTAAACGGAGAACCTCTGACGTGTACCTCGACGGTGAAACACGAGATCAGCACGCGAGCCGACGCCGCGCCTGTGAACGTGCGACCGTATCGCCTCCCCGCCAAACATAAGGAGGAAGTGAGTACACAAATAAAGGAAATGCTGAAAAATAGCATTATCCGCTCTAGTACGAGCCAGTGGAACGCACCTTTGTTAGTTGTGCCGAAGAAAGCTGACTCGACTGGAAAATCACGACTTCGAATAGTGATTGACTTTCGAAAGTTGAATGACTTAACTATTGGCGACTCATTTCCACTGCCGAATATTGATGAAATATTAGACCAGTTAGGAAATGCCAAATATTTCACGACGCTAGATCTAGCGTCGGGGTACCACCAGATACCCATGGCTGAGCATGATAAGCCGAAAACCGCATTCTCGACACCGTATGGACACTACGAGTACAACCGGATGCCGTTCGGACTTAAAAATGCGCCAGCCACATTCCAGAGGCTAATGAATTCTGTGCTTACTGGAATGCAAGGACTTAGATGCCTCGTGTATTTAGACGACATTGTCATATACGGCTCAAGTCTAAAGGAACATAACAAGCGCTTAGAAGAAGTGCTATTACGCCTACGGGAAGCTAATCTGAAGCTACAACCCGATAAGTGCGAGTTCCTTCGAAAAGAGGTGAATTACCTCGGCCATATTATTTCAGAGGACGGGATAGCACCCGATCCCGGAAAATTACAGGCAATCAAAGATTTTCCAGAACCACGCAAAGTCAAGGATATTCAATCCTTTATCGGACTTGCAGGTTATTATCGGAAATTCATCAGCGACTTTTCTAAAATTGCTAAGCCAATGACGAAGCTAACAAAGAAAACTGAAAAGTTCGTCTGGACTACCGAACAGCAGATAGCGTTCGATACATTGAAAGAAAAATTGATGACGGCGCCTGTGCTACAATATCCGGATTTCACCCAGGAATTCAACGTGACCACGTATGCTTCTGACTATGCAATCGGAGCAGTCCTGTCACAGGGACCGGTAGGTAGCGACCGTCCTATTGCTTACGCAAGCCGAGTGTTAAATCGCGCGGAGCAAAATTATAGCACTACCGAAAAGGAGCTGCTAGCAATCGTATGGGCTGTTAAGCATTTCCGCCCATATGTGTACGGCGTAAAATTTAAAATAGTGACAGATCATAAGCCACTTACATGGTTATTTAGCGTAAATGACCTCGGATCGCGACTAATTCGATGGCGATTAAAATTAGAAGAGTATGACTATGAGATCATACACAAGGCCGGTCGAGCGAACGCGAACGCCGACGCGCTGAGTCGAAACGTGAAGCGGGAGGCTCACGTTACGGAAGACTCGGATAAGATCCTCGCGCTCGAAGAAGACAGTGTACACACACAACTAAGCACGCCGATAAAAAATAATGAAAGTATACAGGAGTATACTGAAGAAGAAAGGAAACAGATTCTATATGAATACCACGATGCCCCGACAGGAGGACATCAGGGAATTGAGCGAACGATAAGACGAATACGCCTGAAACACAACTGGCATGGATTAACAGCCGACGTAGAGAGATACATAAAGAAATGCGAACTCTGCCAGAAGAACAAACTCTCTCGCAGAATTAAAGCACCGCTAGTTATCACTGATACACCAAGCCGACCCTTTGAAAAGTGCGCGCTGGATATCGTCGGACCGTTAACCATAACAAATAACGAAAATCGGTATCTGCTGACATTTCAGGACCACCTAACAAAATTTAGTAAGGCTATGCCCCTTCCTAACCAAGAAGCGAATACCGTAAGTAAGGCATTCGTGACGAAAATCGTTTTAGAATATGGAATTCCGGAATGCATTTTAACAGATCAGGGAACTAATTTTATGAGCGAAGTATTTAAGAATACTTGCAAGCTGCTCAAAATTAAGAAGATACAGACGACTGCTTATCACCCTGAAAGCAACGGCGTATTAGAACGATCGCATCGAACTTTAGCCGAGTATCTAAGGCATTTCATTAATAAAGATCAGACGGACTGGGACGAGTGGATTCCGTATGCTAACTACACCTATAATACCACCCCCCACACCGCAACAGGGTACACTCCCTTTGAATTACTTTACGGGCATCCCCCCGAATTACCAACAGCGCTAGCCAAGCCGCCTAAAAGGACGTACAGTTACGACGACTATGCGCTCGAGTTACGGGAGAGATTACGCGCCACTAATAGTATCGCCAAGGATAACATAAGGGATGAAAAACAAAAGTCGAAAGATTATTACGACCGATCCGTGAAGGAAACTAATTATAAAATTGGCGATAAAATTCTACTCTTCGACGAAACGCTTCGCCGAGGGCGTTCTAAAAAATTAGACGCGCAATGGACCGGACCCTATACAGTTACCGAAAGACATTCGCACGTTAATTATACGGTAAAAAGGGGAAGACGGACAATTCGCGTACACGTAAATCGCATTAAACCGTTTATTGAGGGATAACGCGAAAATAAAAGAAGAGAGAGAGTAGAAACAATAATAAATAAATAAAAATAGACTCACCAGGTTGAAAAACGCCTGAGTAATCCATCCCAAACGATCCCATCCAAATGGCACGCAAAAGAAAACAAAAGGGGGGAAATAACTAACTCAAGAGGGGGAGGAACAAACACTAAACACTACACTTAAACTATAACTTACGAACTACAAATTAAAAAACTAAAAGAGAGAGGAGGTCCTAATAACTACTCCTCCGACTCTTCATTCCCCCCCTCCCCTAGAAAGTTTCCGTGTCCTTCCAGGGCACCGAAACCTCGGTCCCACTCCTCCTCGGAGTCGGAGACCCCAATATCCTCCAGTAACCGGTCTATCATACCGGGAGACGGGGGAAAAGCATATGGAGCACTCCCGGATTCGGAGACATCGGAGTCCTCATTCTCACTGGAGGACACATCCTCATCCTCACTGGAGGACACATTGTTCTGCTCCTCCTCGGAGCCCTCATACTCCGCCGCGTCCTCCACCTGGTCTTCGAAGACCCCGACGATTTCGCCCTCGTCCGGAGACGCATCATCTAACGCGATGACTCCCGGATTAGGCGACGGGGGTGGCGACGGCGGCACTAATAACTGCATAATGAAAACTTTTTTCTTTTCCGCGAACCGTAAGAAATAAAAAATATCTCGCACGACAGCTCGGACAAGACTGATCTTAGAACAGTCCAAGACAGTCGACCCAAAGGCAACATTAGCCGAGATAGATAAACATTACACCTCTTCTCACGCACAATTAAAGAAGAGCACGTCGACGAGATAAAATATTGCTGATTAATAAGAGCAAGGCAGTAATAATAAACCACCTTGCAGGGGACTTCTCATATGTATCTACCTGGCAACAGCAGCTCAAGGAAGCGACACGCTGTATCAAGTGGAAAAATTCACCCATCATCCGGGGATCTACTATGAAAAAATAGGTAGACTCCGACCAATAGAATCGCAATGGAAATTAATAATTAAGATAAACACCGCGTCTTTATCGAAAAGACTGACGCAAATCGAAAAATATGTGCAAAAAACTGACAACTTATGTAGAATCGTCGCGGTAATGAATAAGGCTATATGCGACAGTTTTAACACTGTCATCACAAAAGAATACCAAAGGACAAATCGACTGATCCTGCGAATTACTGACACATATAAGACGCCGACAGTACAGAAACGAGGACTGATCGACGGAGTAGGCTCAATAGCCAAATCGCTATTCGGCACAATGGACGCCGATGACAAAAAGACAATTGACGAACAACTCGCAATACTACATGACGCACAACAGTCATCACAGCATGCAGTAAAAAACCAATTAAAAATAATTCAGGCAACTATAGCGCACATCGACGAGACAGAAAAAACAGTACAACATAACGAATACCTTCTCGCAAACGCAACCAAAAATCTCAAGCTAGAACTACTAGAGAGCGAACGCGCAAACAACATACAGTCAAATTTTATAATTATCAGCACCGTACTGTCAGAGTTAACTCGCGATGCGGAGGACGTCTTAGATTACGTCACCCTATTAAAAAGGGGTATAATGCACCCCAGACTAACGCCTATAGACCGTATTATACAACTGCTTAAAGATGCGAACTCTCAACTCCCGGAAGGACTCTACTTTCCATTTAGAGCAAACCAGGAAGAGTGGTCAACTATTGAACAATTCGCACTTGTAAGCGCATACTGCGATAGCGTAAATATATACACGATTTTGCGTTTTCCATTGATATCGACGTCAAAATACGAAATATTAAATGTGATAGCACTACCTGTGCCAGAACATAATAACACATTCTCTGTAATAGACATCAGGTATCCGACCATAGCGATAGACGGGGATCAGCACACGTATATAACCTTACCGCGCAACGATTTACAAAATTGTATGAAGATAAATAAAGATTACCTATGCGAGCGAAATTATCCTGCGAACAGGATTAATCCACACTCCGTGTGTGAAGTCAAAACGTTTTTAGAAACCGATAAATATCACGAAAATTGTAACATTATAAACATAGCGTCTAACCATAGTTTTTGGATAGCCTTAGGCGACTCGCACTCATGGCTATATTCCGTACAGGAAAAACAAACTGTAACATTTTATTGTAAAGACCACGGACAGATAAAGGAAGTGATTGAAAAAACGGGTAAAATAATATTGAAGAACAACTGCAAATTAATGACGGAAGACACGATAATAAAGTCTCCTAAGTTATCACACAGTACAGAAATAGAAACATTTTTACCACAATACAATATTTCTATACTAAAGAACGAAGCAAAGCTAAGCATAAATGCAGTGAAACCGATAGAATTACAAAACATTGTCCTACATTCCTCAAAGTTAGAGGACTTAAACAAACAAATTATAGAAATGGACAAAAGATTGAACGAACAACCGAATACAATTTTTCAATCACCACATTTTATCTATCCAACGGCTACCAGCGGAACAGTGATTGTAATAATACTAGCAATAATAATAACTGTTATTGTAATAAAAAAGAAAAAGAGAAACAGCCATGAGAAGCGAGTCACACTAGACATAGATTCGGAATATACAATTCCCAGATCTATTTTAAAGCGTAGCAGTAGCACGCGTTTTTAATTAAATATACAAAAACTTTGTACCTCCGTTTTTGTTTTTTTTTACGGGGGAGGGATGTTGTGAGCGAAACACTCACAACCAATAAATACATATTATAAAATAAAGGAAATAAAATATTAAAATAATAAGATAGCTCGCCGAGAAAGGCTCGCTATCATAAGGTGTCAGGTGACACATGCCTCGTGCGCTGCCGGCCGGTCATCGCACTGGGCAACGCACCAGCCACCTTAACGAAGTAGCGAAGCCAGCTTAGCAACAATCATGCCACCGGAAATGCATACCTGCATTTTGGCAATTGTTGCTAAACTCGCAAATATTTCCCGCGCGCCGGATGCGCGCGGGAATGACCATATATGGTCATACGGAGGGCCCGATGCCCCCACTAATAATTAAATCCGCGACACTATTTAAGCCGCTGCCGAACAGCGGCCAGCGGGATCAGTAATCAGAAATCAAGCCGATACGTACGGCCCGTACAAGTGCATTAAGAGTTCGGGACTTAGCCGCTAGCAAGTCTCTAGCGAGCAACGAGACGACGCGTTAACTCCGAGTCACGCGCCGTATCTAATCTGTGTAACACGACGCGGCACCTCCGCCGACCGCAACCAGTGTACAACATTAGAAATAAATCTTATATCAGTTTAAATTAAATCAGTGAGTGAGTGATTTGAGGACCCTGCCTACAAAACCGCCTCTTTCCGCGAGTTCTAACTCCTTGGGCAGCAACGAATCCCAAAAAATCTTTTGTCGCACCGCAAGGTACGGCAAAAATATTTTGTTGTACCGCAAGGCGCAACAGAGTTTTCGCGCGCTATTAGTATCCGACAACCTAAGTCACGGTAAGCGAGATACGTGACAACGCGAGTGCGTAAGTTCCGTGCTGTGCACGTTAAAGCGGCGTGTTTCGCGCGTTCGGCATAACCATCTCTTCGTTAAGAAAGTTCGTGCGTGCGTGCGCCGGTGATAACAATCACCTTTAATCAACCGAATGCGAGTAGGTTGACTCTTCCCGAAAAAGATAAGTGCGTTTACTCGTTTGTGAACAAGCGCCGCGTTCGGGATAAGTGTGACACAAGTGACACCAAGCTTATTAATAAAGCATACTGTTTGTTATTTGTTACCAAAACTATAAGTGTTATCTCTCACTTACCTGCATATCAGACAGAGTGTTCGTTCCTGAGTCCGTGTGATTCCTGGCAACCTGAAATATAGAAATCCTATAAAAAACGGGACCGCGGGTAGACCTGAAAATAAAATACATACTTACCTGGCGAAGTTCCTGTGGGACATCCAAGGCAATCCTGGGGACGATCCTGAGACGACGGCGGCACCTGAAAGAAAAAGAGAAAGAATTAGTAATAAGTTCGTTCGAAGTTCGTGTGTTGTGAATTTCCTCTGGGATTTACTCAAGCTAGTGGTAGCCGTCCTTCCGACGGAAGCAACACCGAACGTGCGTTCCGGCGTTCCTGAGCAGAGCGACGATCCCGGAACATTACACCTTGCCTCTTGATAAGGATAAAGGGGCTGGCGACTGTGAAAACCTGCAACGAAAGGTTTGTGAGTCTTGCTTTTGTCCAAACTCGTAAGTCACGTCATTCGGTATCCGGTCACAACCTAACCTAACCTAACCTTGAAACCGCCTAGAGGGGATGCCTGATACTAGCAAGAAATGCCAGAAGGCAGTTAGCCAATCAAATTCGTCAAGCTAATAAAAAGACGTCACGAGAAGAGGAAGATAACGAAAAGCTAAAAGACGAATCAAACAATTCTAGAGAATCTATACAGATTCAAGAAACACTATCCGACGTAGATCGTTGGAGTTCAATTAAATCCAAAACTGTTATGCAGCAATGGGACGAAGAAATTAATTTGATGCGAGACAAATTAGAAAAATGGGACGAAGTAACGAAGATTAAACCATCCCAGACGACAGCCGATGAAAATAGAATGACGAAAATTAATATAAAGCCAATACACATTCTGAAATATCAGCAGAAAGAATCGGAAAGAGAGGACCGGACGGATGATGAAATTCGTATAAAAGAACCGGAAATCGATTCAGAAGAATTCACCGACGGCATCCAATTAACCACGACGCGAGTTGTAAGACCAAAGATAACAGTGATACCTGAAAAACGCGTAATCCACCAGGAACAGCCATTAATATCACCCTGTAACGAGAAAAGCGGTGTATCACCAGCCGAGAGCCGAGCGACAGCGAAAAAGTGGCGAAAGGACACGTCAGAAAGCGAATCAAAAAGCCAAGTATTGGAAATCGAGGTTATAAACGAAAATTTAATCGCTAAACCAATCGAGTCAATCAGAGCACAGAAACGACCCAAAAAGCATAGGGAAGTTACACCCGAAAGAATAAGTAAAGAAGAAAACATTGACGCAAACCGGAAAGCAACATGCGAATCCAAAGAAAGTTACGCATCTAAAGGACGTATGAATCAACCAGAATCGATAATTCGAACATCTGATTCGTCCAGAGATACCATCGATATCGTAGAGCTAAGCGATAACGACTTTAACGAAAGTGATGAATTAAAGGAGCATATGAACGAAACATACGTTATTCCATCAGCCAATAGTCGCATCGATGCGAATAACCTATTAGCCAATAGCAGCGACGAATTGCTAGTGCTCAATAATGACAGTGCAGGCTATGAAATATGTAAGATCAATCCGAATCACAGGATAAACGAGTGGTTCGTGACCACAGAAGTGCAGAAAACGAAGAACAGCATAAGGATTCATGAAAACGACAAGTTCAATGTGATTGGCTACCACGAGAACAGCGCAGCCAATGAGCGAAGCGGTGATGACCAATCAGATGCAGCGACGAGATCCGAGCACGTGGCTATAAAGCAGCGACGCCATATGCAATTTCAGTCAGAATCGAGTCAACTTGCAGCGAATGCACGCCATAACCTAAGTGAATCCCAGTGCGAAGATCTAGTGAGCTCGTTCGAACGTAAAGTCAGACGAAGTGATACAGCAAGCGACGACAAATCTCGCAAAAGGAAACTCGAGATGGAACTCGAATCCGAGGAACGCGAAGCGTTGAAACGTGCGACGGCGAGTTTACTATACGAGAAATTGGCCGAAAGGAAGCGAAGACGTATCGCATATTGGAAAAGTATAACAGCGCAGAATAAAGCGACGAGAGACAACCTAGAACCAGAGCACGTGGAAGAGTTGCTCAAAAAAGATGAAAAAGAAGCAACGAATATCTTGGAAGAATTTCGCAAGAAACACGATGACGCGACAAACGCCCACATGATTGTGGATCTTACGCAAATTGCGATCGAGGGCAAACACGTGGCCAATGTAAAGACAATGGTGAATATCGAAGCCATTGACAACTTCAACAAATCACAGATTCCACCAACTAGAATCACTATAGATATCGTGAATGGCCAAATACATATAACGTCAAGACAATGTGGCGTTCAACATACACAACCGAGTGCAGAAGCGTGTACGATGGGGGCACGTAAGCAGTATGAGGAAATATCACCAGAAAAGGCGAATTCACACGAGTCCAACGAAGAGAGCGATGATGATCCTGACATAAACCAATCAGAACAGAGTATTGCGAAAGAAGAATCGACGACGATTAAACCAAACACACAGTGCCAAAATGACTCTACTAAAGAGGAGTCCGATAAGGAAAATGAAAATAAAGGCACGTTCACAGCTAACATATCGCAGGATTGCAGTACAAATAAGAGAAAAATTAAGATAATTAGAGTATCCAATCCTAAAGTACTGTCCATAATAAAACGAAAAAAATCGACAGTGTATCAAACAAAGACAAGCCCAGTGCTTAAACCTAAAATTGATAACAAAAAGAATATTAGGAAGATATCAAGTGATGAATCCAATGAGGAGAAGACGCCACCAACAACTGCTAAGAAAGCGCTCAATCTGGTCGAAACGACCAGTTTAAGCCCTTTGGCGCGGGTGGTGAAACCGCCTAGAGGGGACGTCCTAGACGAACCGACGCCAACAACATCCGCAGGCGCAGCGCAGATACCGAGTGCAGTTCCAGAGTTCCCAGTGACACCGGGGAAGGAGTGGAGCGGCCTCAGAGCGACGAGCGTAAGACTTCAGCGTATGCAGGGAGAGAAGCCTTACGCGGAGAAGCCACTTGACTGGGAATCGTTAGAATAAAGCTAAGAAATAATAATTCTTTTTTTTTTGTTTATATTTTTGTTAGTATTTTATTTTTATAATATCTAATTGGAAATATTTTATTCATATATTTTGAGTTATTTCTACTTCATATATATATTCTTATAAACTTAGTTTAGTAGCGAATAGCGAATAGCGTGATAATAAAAATTTTAGGTTAAGCTTAAAGCAGTTTTTCATAATATCGCGACATAGGAACGTAATCGCGATAATCTTTCTTTTAATGGCATGAGACTTAAGAAAAGTCATTATTCGTTTTATAAGGCTTAATACATAGCTCGGAAAAAGCGCGTGATAAACGTCAATAAGCGCGACTGCAAAAATATTTTAAGTTCGTTGTTTTTCGTGCGAAGCGGGTTAGAAAGGCTCGTTATTTTTTCGTTTATTATATTTGTTTAGCAGAATGCACGAACTGCAGGAACAGTCAATGCAATTTTATTTTTCATCGTTTATTTTTATAAAATGTTATTAGATTATTATGTTTGTTTTTTCTTATTTTTTGCATGTATTCTATAGTATTACTAGTGTAAGCGTAGCATATAAGTTAGTTTTAAGTAATAAAACAGCTCTCGCGTAAAAATAAGAAAAGTGCAGACGGTGGCACCACAAAGTGCACCTGTATCTGACAGCAGCTGTGGCCAGCGCCACAGCCAGAGATCGAATCATCCCATTGGTCCGTGAGAGAGGAGTGGGGAGCTTGAGCAGCGACACTGCCACTCGAGCCGGGATTGGCTCAGACGACCTGGAGGGGACGCATCACCATCCACCACACACTGCAGCGCGCCATTGGCCGAGATGTTCCGGCGAGGCATATCTGAGCGCTGATTGGTCCAGCGTTACTGGTGGGGTGCGCCAGTATAAATTGGGACGCAGCGGCGTCCCGACAGCTTGTTGAAGCCCGAATTCGTAACGGGTAACACCTCCGCGTAAGTTTAACTCGCGAGTAGGATAGATTAGCTTTGTGCAATCGAGCAAGTTCCGCGGAAGCGAAACCGCGTTAACAATTAAGTGATAACCGTTTGCTGAATGCGAGTAGGCAACGGAAAGATAGCATACGAGAATCTTTGCGCCGAGCGAATAAAACGTGCTTAAACGAAACGTTTGTGAAGAAGCGACGCGTTCGGGCAAGTGTTCAATAGCGCGACAGCGCATAAGTCAGTTACGAAACGAGTGTGATAAGGCGACGCGTACGGGAGTGCTGTTAATAGGTTAAGTGTTACAAGTTGAATAAATTATTTATTTATTGTGAATATAAAACGAAAGAGTGAATACTTACCTGTTACTTACCTGCATGAGATCCAACGACGAATCCGAGGGTTCCTGAAAATAAAAGTCCTGATTATTAAATATTTGGGGTATCCTGTTCATGCGTAGAACAAATACACATGTACCTGAGCATATCCTTGGAGGGACGAGGAGATCCGGAGAGTCAGCGGTGGTCCGACGGCAAAGAGCAGCTTTTCCTGAAATTGAGAAAAATCATTATTATTAATATAAATGCGTCAGTCACACGTTTAGGAAGGCGGAGAACGTAAAGAAAATAACATATAGTGAAAGTTTTGTGCCGAGCTAACTCGATAGCGCAAATAGCATCTGTCCGACGGCAAACGAACAGCAGTGAGCGCAGCAGCCGACGGGCCGACATTCCTTGCTTCTGGGTGGTGAAAGGAGCTGGCGACCGATACGACGTGGACGAGAGTCTTCGAAAGGTTTGTTTCTTGAATTTCCGAAGCGAATTCGTTACCCAACGTGGTGATGATCGGTTACAACCTAACCTAACCTTGCAGCCGACGGCTACAGCCGCCAACGCACCGATCCGAGATCTGTCCATCAACATCACGAGAATGATCCCGACGCCGACGAACGGGCGAACGACGGAAGACGACGGAGCTCAACCCCGATGCAGAACATCGCCGACGTCGCCGAGAAAGCGAGCGAGCGAGTCAACGCCGACGCCGAAGGTGACGGATCAACCGAGCGAGCAGGTAGCCGAGCCGGATGACTCACATCCGCACCCGGACACCGAGACAGCCACCCTACGAGGGGGACAGCGAAGTGACAACGAGGAGGAACTACCCCCCGCATCTCAGTTCATTGAAATGTAACGAAAGACTTTGCGAGCGTTACATCCCGCGTACGACAAGCGCAGCATTTAATTATGTTATTTTGTAAAAGTTTATTCATTTCTTTAATTATATTTTAAGTTTAGCTACGCGTAGAGGCACCGCGTAAGACGCCGAAGCCGAGCGAGCGAGCATGCGTGTGTATGTGTGTGAAACCGCGTATGTGAAGCGCTGTGCGAGACAATGTTGTAACGCGAGTATTATTATTATTAAATATATATTTTTATACGTGTGTGAAAAGCATGATATTTTATTATTATAGTTAGTTTCTTACGCGAAGAAGCGTTTGTTTGTATTATTCATATTTTACTATTTAGATAAAGATACATTATGTTACGTTAAACAATATTATTAGGTATTATAAATATTCCCGACCCGCATTGCAGGGCGCGCGACAAATTCAACGCCGTGAGACGGACGACGTCGCGAAGGACGCCTTACGAGCAGGCAACCCGACTTGCCTCAAGTGACAGGTCGAGGTTAAGTTGCCCATGGTATAAAGACGGGCGAGATAACATGTACCACAGGCGCATTGCGGAGCGCATAATTATTGAGATTCCAGCTTCAGTAACGCTGTATTTTACAATACAGTGGTTTAATAGAGTTTATCATGTATTAATAATTATTACAATCTCAGAGAGACCAATAGGAATGTCAGTGATTACGTGGGAAGTATACGATATTACCGTGAATAGCACGGGATAATTATTATTCATTTTGTGTTGTATCGAGTCTACTTAGCTCGAATATTAATTATTTTATTCATTTAATTAAGCTTATGAAGGCTCAGGTCCGTCAGCCAATCAGAACGCTCATTTTCTTAAATGAGTGAATACTCCCATTAGGAGAGCGATAATCATAATCGCTTAAGTAACTTTTCTTAATAGACGCTACTTGATATAGCGCACATGATTTTGACAATGTAAGTCGAGATAAATAATTAACGCAAAGACCTGAGGCTTTAACTTTGCGTTCAAACATACCATAAGGTATAGAACGCCATGGTGTCGATATGCGCATGCGACCCCATGGCGTGCAAGCGAGAGGGACGCTTTGTATGAGTGAGATAACCTCTCGATGCTCGCCGATTGGCGAAGGAACAATGCATAATAACAACGAGCCAATCGAGGAGCATCGAAGGGGGGAATGAATGTGGAAACAGCGGCTTGGCGTCCCGATTGTAAAAAAGTTTGCCTGGAGACTCGAACGAGCACGGACGTGTCTCTCCCCGAGTTCCCGCGTTATTAATACGCATACCTCGTGCGATAGTGATAACGGGCGCGTAATTAAAAGAATTTCGCGACACAACCCGCGAGCTATCGCCAATAGGCATTTTTTTCCGCGTAACATTCGCGACGCGTTAATTATTGCGAATTTCCGACACCGCGTTGTGCGAGAGGCGCGGCCGGAAGCAATACGTGCGTGCGATGCGTGAAAGGGCATAGCCACCGCAATTATGTGCGTGCGTGATTAATCTGTTTGTAAAATAAAGCAGAGTAAGGTGCAAATCAGCAGTGTGGCATATTTAATTATTGTGCAACCCAACATCCTTCCCGGGCGAGTCCATTGTCTAGCGTCGATTGCATCATCCCACGCGGACGAGAGAGAACGTGATCCCGAGGACTGGACGAGATCTACAAGGTACCCGAGCGACTCGACAGCATACGAGCGAGGGAATACTCGGACTTTTGACTGCATCAGACGGAATTCCGAAGCGGCCGTAGCGAGGGCAAGGCCGACCTTCCACCTTGGCGGCGAGGTAAAACACCGACCTGGCGACCGTGATTTCAACGTAAAAGTAAGATTTCGATATTAATTCCGGGATTTCTATAATTCTGAGTGCATGTCCGGTCACAACCTAACCCGAACTCAACTCGGCTAGGACCGCCAATCAAACCGCAACAGCCAAATTAAAAATACCCGGAGTCGAAACCCAACTTCAAAGAGGGCGGGTTAGGTCTCCAAAAGTCAAAGTCGAATATTAAAAAAGGTTAGGTCTCAAAAAAGTTAAGTCTGGAAAGGTTAGGTCTCGAAAAACAGCGAAATATTAAAAAAAGGTTAGGTCTCAAAGGGTCAGTTCTGAAAAAAGGTTAGGTCTGGAATATCAAAGTTTCGTCTCGAAAGGTTAGGTCTCAAAAATTTCAAAAAAATTCCAAAAATTTCAAAAATCGGTCCAAAATTTGTGGTGCCAAAACGCGTTTCTCGACATCCTGAATCCATTGATATAGTCGTAAATTGACCGATTTTTTCAATCACTTGTAAAGAACTTAGAAAAATTCAAAAAATTTCTTTTCAAAAACTTTAAAGAGTTACACAGACCAAACGGTAAGAGATACGAGGTTGGGCGAAAGGACCAAAGTTGCTGCTCTCGTCGAGTTCTATAAGGACGCAATGTCAAATCCCGGTGAAAGTAAAAAAAATTATTTTTTACGACCAAAAAGTAAGAGATAGAGGGTTGGTCAAGAGGACCAAAGTTGCTCCTCTCGTCGAGTTCTATAAGGATGCAATGTCAAATCCCGGTGAAAGTAAAAAAAATTATTTTTTCCAACCAAAAAGTAAGAGATAGAGGGTTGGTCAAGAGGACCAAAGTTGCTCCTTTCGTCGAGTTTTATAAGGATAAAATTTCAAGGTCTGGTGGACGAAAAAAAAAAACTTTAACGAATTGTACAGGCCAAACGGTAAGAGATACGAGGTTGGGCGAGAGGACCGAAAATGCTCCTCTCGTCGAGTTTTATAAGGGAAAAATACCAAAATTTAAAAAAACCAAAATTCAAAATTTCAAAAAATTGCGCCGGCCAAACGATAAGAGATACGAGGTTGGTCGAGAGGACCAAAGTTGCTCCTATCATCGAGATCTATAAGGAAAATGTGTTAAACTTACAAAAAATGCAACACTTTTCATATAAATAAGAAAATTACATAGAATGAGATACACGAGATCAAACGATAAGATACAAAATTGACCGACAGAATAAAAGTTGCTCTGCTCGTCGACATCAATGAGGAAAAAATGTCCAAACACGTTTATATAAAGAAACGAAACAACTAAAGATTTAAGCTAGAATAAAATGCGTTATCGTGCACGTTGGAGCAAAATAATTGGAAAAGAAACCTTGGGATGGGCTTCGAAAAGTTTTCGGTAATACGAGAGAAATGCAAAGTCAAAAAAAGTATTGAAATATACCTTAAACTTGTAAAAAAGTTTAGGAACTTTTTTATACATTTTCCCTGTGTCTAAAGTGCGCTCTTGGCACCCCCGCTACTTTGCGAGAGTGAGCTCCCCCACCACGACAAGGTGACGCACTTTCGGGAGAGACCCCCCCACTCTCCACATTTTTAAAACAAAAAAAAATATTTAAAAAAATGAATCGTAAAAAAAAATTAAAATTCGTAGAATTAAAGATGCATAAATAGCATTACAATATAATAATAAAAAACCTTAAAATTAAAAAATACACTTAAGAAATTTAAAAAGAAACACGCAAACAAAAAAATATAAGTATAAAAGAATATAAAACATAAAGAGTTAAGCAAATCTGAAACAGAAAGAAAATTATACAAAATGAGACTAAAAAAACTAAGCAATAATGTGCGAGATTAGTATTTATTATCTTATTCGTTTGACTCTTCCCGCGTAAATAACATCGTCTTCATCGTCCGAAGACGATAGTACGATAACCTCTGGCGAGGCAAGAGGTGAAGAATCAATCTGAATTACATCTTGCAATTGTGACGGCCCTGAGTTATTAACCCTTTCGTCGGCATCGGCGTTATTGTCGGCGTTTTGCAGTTCAAAAACAAACTGATCCGCCTCTTCCGGAAATTCGTATTCGCTAAAGAAAAATTGCAAAAAAAAGTTAAACAATTCAAACAAATTAACAAAATAAAAGAAACAAATAATTGTATCTTACGGTGAAGACGGCCAGTGCGTGGTATCGTCCTCTAAGTCGTAACGACGACATAAAAGACGAGGAGGACGCCACATTCCAGGTCACCACCTCGGATTATATCCAACATCCCGACCCTCAAAATAGTACTGATCGAGGACCAGGAAGAGCCGGTCCTCGTACCGATCGACATCGAACTCGAGATCAAGTTGGTCGTCGATTTGACGATTAACATCATAAATCCTCTCTTCGGGGTCGACGGTGCTGTGCGTCCCGCTACTTGTAGGGCTCGTGCTAGGAGTCGGCAACCGCTCCGCAAAGATTTGCGCCAGTAAAGTATCTGTAAAAAAATATATTAGTAATAATAAAGAAAAACCAAAAAATATAAAAAACCTACTTATCAATCGACGCATCATGCGTATTAATGCAGGACGTCCAAGATACTCCAACGAAAAACCGTAGTCCATTTCATAAAATAATGAAAGTAAACTGTAACGAAATATAATTTTATTAATTAATATATTTAGATGGTTAAGGATCGTCCAGTTCATTGGCCTCGGCCGCACCCTGGATCGTCACCAAAAAAATATATACAATATAATATCTATCTAAACAGTTAACGTTAATTAAAAGCTAAAGACAAAAACAACGATACATAGGGATACTCACCAAAGCTAGAAATACTAACAGTAAAAAACTACGAATTGCGGTAATATTCACCAAAGCTGAAAAAATTGTTTGAAGCAATTAATAATACTTTGCGACATGCAAAAATATTTACAAAAACAAAAAATAAAAACAAAAGCAACTAACGATATCCTACAACATACGGGATACTCACAAAAGCTGAAAATAAAGTTTCAAACAATTAAAAACATTTAACGATTTGCGGGAAGATTATCAAAGCTGGAAATAAAGTTTCAATTAATTAATAATATTTAACAACTTGCGAGAACATTACCAAAGCTGGAAATAAAGTTTCAAGCAATTAATAATATTCTACGACATGCAGGAACATTACCAAAACTGGAAATAAAGTTTCAAACTATTGATAATATTTAACGACTTGCGATAACACTTACCAAAACTGGAAATCAAGTTTCAAACTATTAATAATATTCTACGACATGCAGGAACATTAACAAAGCTGGAAATAAAGTTTCAAACTATTAATAATATTTAACGACTTGCGATAACACTTACCAAAACTGGAAATAAAGTTTCAAACTATTAATAATATTCTACGACATGCAGGAACATTAACAAAGCTGGAAATAAAGTTTCAAACGATTAATAATATTTAACGACTTGCGATAACACTTACCAAAGCTGGAAATAAAGTTTCAAACTATTAATAATATTTAACGACTTGCGGGAACATTACCAAAGCTGGAAATAAAGTTTCAAGCAATTAATAATATTCTACGACATGCAGGAACATTACCAATGCTGGAAATAAAGTTTCAAAAAATTAATAACATTTCACGACATGCGAGAACACTTACCAAAACTAGAAATAATGTTTAAAGCAATTAATAATATTTTATGACATGCGAAGATACTCAACAAAGCTAGAAATAGAGATGGAAAAAATTTACAATGTACGACATGCGAAATAAAAAATTGTTTAGTTTAAAAATTTGTACCGTCCAAACGGTTTGAAATACGAGGTTGATTATAAGGACCAAAGTTGCTTCTCTTGTTGAGTTCTATAAGGGAAAAAGGCGAAAATTCAAAAATTATTCAATTTTAAAATCTTTAAAACTTCAACGAATTAGAACGGCCAAACGGTAAGAGATACGAGGTTCCTCGAGAGAACCAAAGTTGCTCCTCTCGTCGAGTTCTATAAGGGTGCAGTGTCAAATCCCGGTGAAAGTAAAAAAAATTATTTTTTACAAACAAAAAGTAAGAGATAGAGGGTCGGTCAAGAGGACTAAAGTTGCTCCTCTCGTCGAGTTCTATAAGGACGCAGTGTCAAATCTCGGTGAAAGTAAAAAAAATTATTTTTTACAACCAAAAAGTAAGAGATAGAGGGTCGGTCAAGAGGACCAAAGTTGCTCCTCTCGTCGAGTTCTATAAGGATGCAATGTCAAATCCCGGTGAAAGAAAAAAAAATTATTTTTTACAACCAAAAAGTAAGAGATAGAGGGTTGGTCAAGAGGACCAAAGTTGCTCCTCTCGTCGAGTTCTATAAGGATGCAGTGTCAAATCCCAGTGAAAGTAAAAAGAATTATTTTTTACAACCAAAAAGTAAGAGTTAGAGGGTTGGTCAAGAGGACTAAAGTTGCTCGGCTTGTCGAGTTCTATAAGGAAAAAATTCGAAAATTTAAAAATTGTTTAATTTTAAAATTCCTAAAACTTTAACGATTTATAACGGCCAAACGGTAAGAGATACGAGGTTCCTCAAGAGGAACAAAGTTGCTCCTCTCGTTGAGTTGTACCAAGATCGACACCTAGACTCCGGAACTTACGAAGCGCAGACCTGGTGCAGCGCGAAAACTTACCAGGAACGTTGTCTACGGGAACGCCAACACCGGGGATGAATAGAGCTCGTCGAGTAACTAGAGGATAGACACCTAGACTCGACGACCTATGGAGCGCTGACCTGGTAACGTTAAAAAACCCATCAAGGACGTCTTCTACGGGGACAACGACACCGGGAGGTGATAGCCCTCGTCGAGTACGTCGAAAAAGGGTCTCTCCCCGAAATTCGTGTACCCAAGCCTTCGTGGTCGAACGAGAGCCCCACTGGTCACTCCGTTGAGCGCTCACGTACACGGAGGTAAGGCTCTGCGCTCCCGAGTGGTACCTCGAAACCGACCTTCAAAGTCCCGTAACTCGCGAACGGTTAGAGATACGAGGTTCGAGCAAAGGATCTTTTTTGTAGATCTCGACGAGATCTTTCGAACGGGACCACGAGCGAACTCGTATCTCCATCCGTTTGAAAGTTACGGTATTTTGAAGTAAAAATTTTTATTTTTTTGCGGTACCTCGCGAACGATTGGTGCTACGAGGTTTCCGCGAGGTTCCTTTCGTAGTTCTCGACGAGATCTTTCGAACGGGACCACGAGCGAACTCGTATCTCTAACCGTTTGCGAGTTACAGTATTTTTTATGTAAAAATTTTTACTTTTTTGTATTAAGAGATATATTGCCAACCGACTGTAATTATTTATCAATAAAAACTGACGTGTTACAGCAACAGCGACAACAGCGACAACAGCGACAACAGCGCAGCAGCAACAGCAGCAGCAACAAAACCAATTGTAAGTATTATTCGTAAGTTTAATGTTTCGTGTGTATAATGTAACATTCTTGGGTTGTTTCAAATGACAATTCATCCCTCAGGTCGGCCGGCCAAAAAAATTTTGGCCTACTGGATGCTCGACGAAGACGAGCATCCAGACGCTGACATAAATAATTCAGAAGTGGATGATAATGGTACGTGTCGTGTGTGTACGTGTGTTTTTTGGCTTATTTTTTTATAACAAAATTTTTTTTTTCTTGTTAGATACAAGTCCAGATGAGTCCGACTTGTCGAAAAAATACTTACCTTTTTGTGGAATCTCTTCCAAGCTATGCGCGCCGCGAAGTCCTGCGGGACCTCGCGGACGAGCGTAGAACGCAAGCGAGGACGGAACGAGCAGAACAGGAGCGAAGAGAGGAGAGAGAAAGAGAGCTGGAGGAAGAAAGATTAATAGATGCGGAAGAAGGGGTGGAGGAGGAAGAGGAAGAGGAAGAGGAAAGAGCGGCCGAGGAAGCAACAGCTTAAAATTATAATATATATATAATATAATATTATAAATAAAAAATGAAATAAAAAAATATTTCCCCTTCGATGGCGTGCCACCTTGACGTGGTGAAGGGGCTCACTGTGTCGCTAGAGACACGGTGCTAAGAGCACGCTCTGGTAATATCGTAAAACAGATAAAAGAGAGGAAGATGTATTTTTTTTAATACTCGAAAACGTTGACGCATCTTTTGATATCTAGAAACTGCGACGGACCGAGCCACGCGTGTGGAATAACTTCCGAACCTTTACCCAGCGACAAACAATAATCCACGACACGCGGGAATACTCACCGAAGCTAAAGATAAAGTTAGGAGCGAACAACAATATACCGCGACACGCGGGATACACGCAAAAGCAGGAAATAGAGATAAAAGTACTTTACAATAATCCTGAATATGCAAGATACCAAAGCTAGAAGTAAAAGTATAAAAGCAAGTAACGATATACTACGACATGCGGGATAATCACCAAAGCTGAAAATAATGTTTGAAGCAAATAATAACATTTAACGACATGCAAAGACACTTACCAAAGCTGGAAATAATGTTTAAAGCAATTAATAATATTTTACGACATGCGGGGACATTTCCAAAGCTGGAAATAAAGTTTAAAGCAATTAATAATATTTTACGACATGCGGGGACATTACCAAAGCTGGAAATAATGTTTAAAACAATTAATAGTATTTAACGACATGGGGGATAATCGTCAAAGCTGGAAATAATGTTTGAAGCAATTAATAACATTTCACGACATGCGGGATACTCATCAAAGCTGGAAATAGAGATGAAAAAAGTTTACAATGTACACGTATACAGAGTCAATAATCCGAGTAGCTTTAAACAAATTTTACAATCAACGCCTCGAGTTACTATTCTTCTTGTGGTATAACGCGCGCGCGACAGCTTTTCGTGCCTGTACAAACTGTTCGATTGTATAAAAATCTAGCTGTAATCGTCGCATTTTTAAACTTTTAAAAAAATAGCGTCCGTCCGTCCGTCCGTCCGACCACTCGGTGGTCCACACGTATGTCTATCGTCGCGTCCAAGGGGGGCAGGGATCAGGACCCCACGGCTCGTCACTTCCGTGGTATTTTGCGACTCCAAACCCTCCCTGCCCTGTCTGTGATCCGTCGATCACTATCTGTCGTACTCTCCTCTCGCTCTTTCCACGGCGTGCGAACGTGTATCTCTCAACGGCATCTGCGACAAGCGTTACGTTTTTACGTTTTAAAGCGTGGAGGGGAATGAATGATAGTAGTGGGATAGATCGTGAGACGACGATACTTACCGCCGTTTCTTGAGCGGAGGCTCCTCTTTTTCCTCTTCCTCTTCCTCTTCCTTCTCCTCCTCCTCCTCCTCCTCCTCGGTATCGTCGTCGGCTCGGCGTCGTACTCGGATAACGACGAGGTGTTGTCGTTGTCATCGTTGTTACCGCCGTCGCCGCCGCCGTCGCCGCTTATCGGCTGCTGCTGCTGCTCATCTCCGGAACTTGCGAACGTCTCGTCGTCCACCGACAATGTCGATGGAAGACTCTCGGGAGTAGGTGGACGTTGACGCATATTGTCTTTTACGAGCTGCAACAGACCAAGCCACACGCGTGTAGAGCGACTTTCGAACCCTTTACCCACGAGGGGATAATGTTGGTTGTATAAAAATTCCTTATATACGGACCGATATCTTTGCGAGCATCTGCGAGAAAGGTGCCCTGGTCGTCGAGAAACGCCGCCTAGCGGAAACGTGGGTAATTAAACTTGGACGCGTCTTTCGCGTTTCGATCGAACCGACGTTATCCTGAGAAACTTGGAAATCCTTGTTACCGACCGGTTGACGAGGCAGATTTGCTTTGTTACTAGGCGTCGGTAAAGTAGTCGCTTTGACTTAGCGACCTTCGGCGAATCCTCAATTTCCTGCGCGCCAAGCGTCGGTAACTTTACGCTTTTGTATCTTATATAAATTTCTTCGTATTTTAGTACCGTGTCACAAATCTTGTTACAAAAGTTAGACATTGAGAATCACACCGCGAACGAATATTATTATTAATAACTGCACTTCTTTTTTAAATTCTAATCTTGTTTTTTTTTTCCGGGTTTCGCCACCCCCCGACCCCCCCTAGCGGGGGCTTCGCCCCCTGCACCCCTACCCGGGGGCTTCGCCCCCGGGACCCCTGACCAGGGGGCTGCGCCCCCTGGAGCCCCCTATTAACCTTCTTGACCAGAGCACGCTTGAAAGTTGAATTTGCCGCGCGCGCGAAGCGCGCGCGTCAGACTACAGTTGCGTCCATAATCCATCTACTCCGTACGTCTTTACTAATTTTATTTGCATTCTATCTATACAAAATTAGGCAAGAGAATCAAAGTATGTCCTCTCGTCGAGTTGTATAAGAACAAAGTGATCCAGGTAAAATAAATGCAAGAAACATAATTTTGAAGTTTGAAAATTGGCGCCGCCCAAACGGTAAGAGATACGAGTTTTTCGAGAGGACCAAAGTTGCTCCTCTCGTCGAGTTGTACCAAGTTTGACACCTAGACTCCGGAACCTACGAAGCGCAGACCTGGTGCAGCGCGAAAACTTACCAGGAACGTCGTCTACGGGAATGCCGATACCGGGGATGGATAGAGCTCGTCGAGTAACTAAAGGATCGACACCTAGACTCGACGACCTACGGAGCGCTGACCTGGTGCAGCGCGAAAACTTACCAGAAACGTCGTCTACGGGAATGCCAATACCGGGGATGGATAGAGCTCGTCGAGTAACTAAAGGATCGACACCTAGACTCGACGACCTACGGAGCGCAGACCTGGTGCAGCGCGAAAACTTACCAGGAGCGTCGTCTACGGGAATGCCGATACCGGGAATGGATAGAGCTCGTCGAGTAACTAAAGGATCGACACCTAGACTCGACGACCTATGGAGCGCTGACCTGGTAACGTTAAAAAACCCACCAAGGACATCTTCTACGGGGACAACGACACCGGGAGGTGATAGCCCTCGTCAAGTACGTCGAAAAAGGGTCTCTCTCCGAAATTCGTGTACCCAAGCCTTCGTGGTCGAACGAGAGCTCCGCTGGTCACTCTAATGAGCGCTCGCTTATACGGAGGTAAGGCTCCGCGCTCCCGAGAGGTACCCCGAAATCGACTTTCAAAATCCCGTAACTCGCGAACGGTTAGAGATACGAGATTCGAGCAAAGGACCTTTTTTGTAGATCTCGACGAGATCTTTCGAACGGGACTACGAGCGAGCTCGTATCTTTAACCGTTTAAAAGTTACGGTATTTTGAAATAAAAATTTTTATTTTTTTACCGTACCTCGCCAACTATTGGAGCTACGAGGTTCGCGCAAGGTCCCTCTCGTAGATCTCGACGAGATCTTTCGAACGGGACCACGAGCGAGTTCGTATCTCCAACCGTTTGAAAGTTACGGTATTTTGAAGTAAAAATTTTCATTTTTTTACCGTACCTCGCGAACGATTGGAGCTACGAGGTTCGCGCGAGGTCCCTCTCGTAGATCTCAACGAGATCTTTCGAACGGGACCTGGAGCGAACTCGTATCTCCAACCGTTCCGAAGTTAGCCGTTTTGAAAATTTATTTATATATATTTTTTATTTGTAAACTTACAGCTTCGTTGTACGGATTATCAGAGTTGATTATCAGTTGCAGTTTAGCAGTGAGACGTTAATAGTTTAAAGTTTGGTAAGTTACCCGTGAATGATTTCTTAGTCCCGCGTAACTCGTCAACGGTCGAAGCGAAGTTCGCCCCAAGGATCCTTTTTGTAGATTTCGTCGAAATTTATTAAAAGGAACCACGAGCGACCTCGTATCTTGCGTACCGTTACGAACGCGCACCAACCATCTCACGACAACTTTCGTTTCAGATTTTCGCCATGTACCGAGTAAGACGACGCCGCAGCGTGAGTCCACCGGACACACGGCCGCCATTAATTCTAATTGAGGAAGCACTGGTACACTCACCCCCTGCTGCTGGCCCTACGGAGGAAGATCCGCGACCGCGTCCACGTCCCGTCGACATCCCTGACGCGGACGACATCGTCTTGGCGTCGATGCAGCCGCCGCCGCCGCCGCCACCACCGCGCAGAAGAGCGGATAAGAAAATATCATTTGTACAAAGTACAAATGAATTGACAACGAAACAACCAACGACGCAACGTCAAACGCCCAGTATAATCGATTCGGTCATGGTACCGTATCACCATAGACTATTGAAATTGTATACTGGGCAAGACTGTATTTTTGTAAAAAAACCACTTTTTCCACCGCTACTGCCGACACGCTCGGCTGTTAATAATACCGTCTCGGAGGAGCAAACCGAGGAACGAGCTCGTTCCACGAGCTTCCTATCCTTATCCCCCTCGCCACCGTCCCTACCGTCGCCATCGCCGTCCTCGCCAAGCGTTATCCAAGAGGAAAACGAAAACGTAATAGAGGAGGAGGAGGAGGAGGAGGAGGAAGAGGAAGACGGCAGCGCCGAGGACGAATCCGACTCGGAGTATATTCTCGAAAGACTAAATCCTAGACCGGTGCGTCTAGACTACGAATCGGGAACGGACGTCGAAATTATAGGTGACATAGACTCAATTCTCGTGGCGTGCTACACAATAGAACCGTACGTATGCACGACCGTCTCTCAAATTTACGTACGACCGCGACGCGCGACGGTCGTGCGAAATTCAAAGATGACGACCTATCTCGCCAAGAGGGAAAAGTTCAATCTGACGTTTGAATATTCAAACGAACGCGTCGAAACGGACGCCCCTTGGTACGAGTTTCACCTTGCCACGGTCGACGAACGACGAGTTCACGTAATTTTTCAAATTGATCTAGAATGTCCGTTTTTCGACGACGTACCGTCGCGCGGCTCCTACACGGAGGAGGGTCGTCTGCGAGCGACCTGTAACGCCTTCGTAAGAAACGTCGTGTTGCGATCGGCCCACAGATTACCCGACGATTGCGAAACAGCGAAGGGTGGGATCAAATACGTCGACTACGACGTTGATAGATCTTATACGATCTATCAACGGGACTACAAAACGTTTGCAAGAGAGATAACTCGGACGCTGCGCAAAGTAGACCTTCTCGACGCGTGCGGCATAAACTTTATGAGATTTTACGTCTTTCAGCACGGTATGCACCTAGACAAACGACTCGCCGAACGTTATCTCGCGCGGGTGTGTAACGTCGATCATCCGCACGTAGACGTTGTACAAATCCATCGCGCGGACATGCTGACCGTGAGCGCGATTGAAAATGAGAATCGTACCGACTCCGTTTTAATAATAAAACTAAACGGTCGCGGCGAGGACTCGCTATGCGGGACGTTTAGAAACGCGGTAAACCTCGCCGGTAGGACGATGAAGTACCGCGTGGGTTTTCTCATGAATTACGGGTACTTCTATCGTCACGCTTCTCCTACCTGCGACGACGTCCCGGACAACCTAGTGACGTTCGTCCAGGCGTATAGTTCGTCTGCGAAAATGTCGAGGCCGCGAGACTGCGGGCTGGTAGCCGCGTACGCGATATGTCGGGGATACTACTACTCCAATAGAAGATTGCTTGCTATTAAGAACGCGACAAAACAATACGTGCGCGACTTTACCTCGTATTGTTTCAATTACGTGCGCCGAAGACAGCAACTACGAATTGAAGAAGTATTAACGTTTGACTGTTGCCGACTACAACTCAACGACGAGGGCTCAATTTCGCGGGCGATCTACAGATATGGCGTTTTCGATCCGACGCGCAATGCGATAATGACAAACGTCCTGCTCCGACGACAATTAATTTATCGCTTGGAGAATTGGAGCGCTCATTTCGATAATTCGATAAACGCGGATTTAAACGTCCTCCGATTAATGACGCAAAATCATAGTTTCGATCCGGAGGAATCATGGACTCCGAGTCGCGACGTGAAAGCAACAATACGAGCGGAGTTTAGATCTTCGTACTTTGTCCACGGTCATTCGACGGCATTGAATTACACCATGTACCGCTACATGTTCCGCGACGGAAATGAAGCTACGTCCGCCCGGAACGAAATAGTACAAATACGTCCGTTGACGTATACTCATGAAGCCGATGAACGCGAGGACGATCGTTTTATATATCCCTTATACGCGGAAAATATATTGCCGAAAGAAATGTCGGCAATACAGCAAATATGGAACGTCGTCAACGTAATGCCGCATAGTTTTGACGACGACGACGACAAGGAAGAGATAGAGGAGGAGGAGGAGAAGGAGAAGAAAGATGACGCAAATGACACGAGAGAGGTCATACAAGAAAAACGGGCCTTGCGATTCCTAATTACAACGTACGCAACTTGGGCGTACGTAAACATTCTGTTGACGCCACGAATGGCAAAACAAACAGACGTTATGAAAGTCACGCGTAGATACTACAAAAATTATAAAAAAGTTTTTACGCTTGAATATTTCATTCGAGAGTTGAGACGTTATAAGAAACGAGACATTTCACTACAAGTGAAAAATGTAGTACAAGCGGATCACGTAGCGCGAGGTCTCATCTCGGATCCGCAATATGAATTAAATATATTTGCGAGAACCTGCGTCAACGTGCAAAATCAGATAACGTTTTATACTCGTGCGTTAAACTTTATCAAAACCCACGTACATGTAATACCTAGCGTTTTTGTTTGTCGAGGAAAGAACGTACTAGCAAAGAAATGGTACGTGGTTTGAGTGGGCACTTACATTACTTTGCCAAACGACACTCTATTAACCGACCAATACGTGCGACAACGTATACGGCGTATGTATACGCTAAAAGAGCAGAGACAACGAAAAGACGCGGTATTACGCCGCGGTAGCCGCCCCTCGTCCTCACGCCGGCGGGGTACGAAAAAAACTGAGACTGGGAAAGAAAAATCCATTGCCGCGTCAACGAGTCACCGAGTCTCGTCACCGATCGACATCGTTGAACAAGTAGTCGTCGACGAATCGCCAAAAACGATTACGTCGTTGATACAATCGTCACCGTTTTTTTTACGTCCGAACACACCACCACCGCCGCCGCCGCCGCCGTCGTCGCCGACTCCCTCCGAAAAGACGTACACTTTGTCCTCGACTTGTCAACCTGGACCGAGCGGTATCGGCGATTTCTCTGTCCGATCGATAGCAATCGTCGACGAAACGATCCGCCTGTCGTCGTCATCATCGTTATCGTTGTCGTTAACAGAGAATGATCCAAAACGTCGTTCGACAAAGAAAACAGCAAAAAGAAGGAAGATCGCCATCGACGGTCCACGGCGTAAAAGCCAGCGAATCGCTTCCGCGTCCGAGCGAATTGATGCGTTGTCCGTGCTTACGTTGTCTTCGTACACGGGCTCGAGTAAAAAGAGCAACGGTTTGGCGCGACGACATCGCAAAAAACACTCGTTCTCGGAACGTCACGACCTGGCGATACTTCGCGCAGCGCTCACGACAACTAATTATAAAAAATTGGTTACGTGGCAAAGATTAAAAGAGACAGAGCCAGAACTATTTGAAAATTTTAACGCGATCAATATTCAATATCGCGCGTTGCAAATAGCAAAGGGCTTAAGCGCGCCGAAATTTAAAAAGGAGCATAAACTAGATCTTCAAAAATTTAAGAAAATTGTGCACCCCAAGAAATAATATGTTAGGTATTTCTATTTCTATTTCTTTCTTTCCCTGTTTCTCCCTGTCTCTCTTTCTCAATACAATACTCTTTCATCTTTCTTACTTGACACTTAATTTTTAAAAATACAAAAACCACAAAAAAATATAAAAATATAAAAATACAAAAAAAATATAAAAACAAAAACTAAAAAAAAACAAGACTCTACAAAGAGCTCGTTTTTGCTACCAAACGCACGAGCTCACGTGCCATCCCCACCTCCACGCGGTGAGAGTCGGGCAACGCGGAATACAACGAGGCGATCCATAAAAGCAATTTTATTCCGCGGCTAACGGGGCTCTGGCTTTTTCTTTTTCATTAAATACAAGAATCACGGATATCGATCGATATAACAAGGAGTATCGATATACTTATTGTCGAGGGTAAGTTTGTTTAGTTAAGTAATTTGTACGCTGGTAAGATCAAGGAATGAGGTTACATGAAATGAAACAAGGAAACTATGAAAAAATAATGATATTGTAAAAAAATGTACATCTTCCTTTACTCAATACTCAAGAAACAGTAAACAAAAACGAAAAGAGCTTCATTTTATAAGTAACTAAATGTATAGATAAAGAAAAGTGAACTTGGCATACATCAAGGCATCTTCGTCGTTGACAAACTATCAAACGCAAATTTACATTTTAAAACAAAATTCAAACTAAAATAAAAATTAAACCAGAGGTACGATAATTATAACACAATAAGTAATGGTTAGGATAAACATTAATAGAAAATAGAATATTTACATGACGAATATAGTGAGGTAGTTAAAATAAACAAATAAAATAATTACAACTAAATGGTTAATGTTCAACTCACAGCACCTCACGGTAATTCAACTTTGATTAGATTTAACATATAAAATTAATCTAGTTTACATAAATAATAACTTTGGCATAAGCAAGCACAATTGCACGTACTAAAATTAGTGAAGACTTGCGACGTATGTGAAAGTGAGCGTTTGTAGGCAATTTACTATCTATGTAACAGATGTTAGAATTCAGCACGAACGGCATGAATATGAAGTAAACAGAATTGCACGCTTGTACAATATGAATGTAAAATCAATACGATAGAAAAGCACCTCTTAGCTGAGCCCTATTCTGCTGGTCAGGATTGAAACTTTCTTGAGGGCTCAACTGAAACGTCCTGTAGAGGTGGCGAGTACCTGGCGCTCCTAAGTAAAGCCTTGATAATTGTAGTCAAGTCTGCTTCGAACGCTATCAGTAAGAATCTCTTGTTCGAACTGCTACCAGGTGGGATTGCGTATGAATCAATGTTTCTGGCTCAGAAGGATTGCATCGATCGAATGTTTCTTACACGTGCTTCCGAATGCTGCAGATCTGCCTTCCTATGATATTTTAGGATTGAAAACCGTGTCACACACAACAGTTATCTCGATGCTGTCCGCACGCAAAGTGAAGAACGAAGACGCAGCAAGCCCTTGCATGTCCCGTGGGAAGCGCAATTATCCCCTCTTGGGACCTCGGAAAATAGAACCTTATTGGTTCGCGATTGACACGTCGTCAGACATCGCTCGGTCAAGACGCCGGTTTGTCGCGACGGGGGGTAAAACCGGTTTTCTCCTGAAATCACCTGAAAGAATATTGCTTTTTTGTTCCCTTTCTTTCAAATACGTTGCAAGTCCTGAACAAAGTTAAATAATCGTTTCGCCTTAACGACCGCCGGTAAATCAAATTTATCCCGCGCCGAGCGTCGGTAAAATGAACGGTCCGTCGCGATATAACGTAGCGATAATTTTATACACTTTTGTCGTATATATATTTATTGTACGTATCTGTATGTTACCGCATATTTTTTGTATAAATTTCAAATTAAGCATCATCTGCTTTGAACAAATATTACATTATGACTGCACTTCTTTTTTTAATTCTAATATTGTTTTTTTTCCGGGGGGGGGGCTTCCCCCCCCGACCCCCCCAGCGGCGGCTTCGCCCCCTGGACCCCCCTGTTAACCTTCTTGACCAGAGCACGCTTAAAAGTTACGTTTGCCGCGCGCGCTTCGCGCGCGCGTCAAACTACGGTCACATCTATAATGGATCTTTTCTTTCGTAAGTCTTCGCAAATTCATATGCACCGCGCCTGTACGTTGCAAAAACTACGTTTATAAAAGAAATAATTCACGCAAATTTCCTCATTTCTCAAGTTACGAAAAAACTTAGCTCATTTGGAGAATTTTTTATTCCCCCCCCCTCCTGCCCCTCAGGAGATAGTTAAAAAAATTTTTTATTTAAAAAAATAAGAAATATGAAAAACACGAAAAATTTTAGGTACAAAACATGTTTCTCAACATCCTGAATTAAACAATATAGTCGTAACTTAATTAATTTTTTTATCCATTTATAAGACTAAGGACTTAGAAAAATTTCAAAAAAATTCCAAAAAAATCCCAAAATCAGTCCAAGCTTTGTAGTGCTAAAACTTGTTTCTCGACATTCTGAATTGATTCATACAGACCTAACTTGACCGATTTTTCCAACAAATGTAAGACTAAGGACTTAGAAAAATTTCAAAAAAATTCCAAAAATCGGTCCAAAATTTAAGGTGCCAAAACGCGTTTCTCGACGTTCTGAATCGACTGGTATATATTTCATAGGTACCAATTTTTGGTTTCCTTTGTAGAACTTGGAAAATTTTCATATTTAAGAAACTTTGAAATTAATATCTCGGCTCCCTACCAGTCGATTTTAACCAAATTTTAGTAGAGCCTACAACTTGGCGAGAACTATAATATACCCCAACGACATTACCAACTAAAATCTACGTCCATATTTTTTTTTTCACTGTCGTTACGAAAAGAGATGGAAAAGAAACGACTGCGGAATCTTATAGAACTCTACGAGTACGACAACAATGGTCCTTACCCCCACCCCTCTATCTCTAACTGTTTAGGAGTTACAAGCGAAATAAAAGTTCAAAAATCAGTTTTTTGTTAATAAAAAATTCCAAAAGCGAAATAAAAATTATTGGACAACAGATTCGTGTTTATCTCGACGAAATACACAAGAGAAAAATTACAAAGTCAAATTCATAGTACGGGATTGCCCTATAACCTAACCTTGCAGCCGCCAGCAGGAGCCGACGCTGCACCGATCCGAGACATCCGAATAAACGTGGCGAGGATGGACGAGGCGCCGAAACAAACGCTGACACCGAGGCCGACGCCGACACCGAGGCCGACGACGACGCCGAAGACAATGCCGACGCCGACGCCGAGGACGACGCCGACGCCGAGTCCGACGCCCGACTCGGACATACTAACGCAACCGGCAAGCCAGGCACCGACGAACCAAGGGAGGATGACTCACCGGTCCCGCCGAGTCAGCCGACAGCCCAAGTCGTCACAGCCCTTACGTCACTCTGTGACTGTTAGAACTAAACTCTGTGCGCGCGAGGACAATAAGCCGTGCAGTGTAGTATTAAGTATAGTGACATAAGATATTAGTCGATAAGCATATATATATATATATCCAAAGCGTGCGTTAGTTATTGTTTAAATTAAGTTTTATAATCAAGTTATTAGTTAACGTTATTCTTACTCGCAGCAGCGAGATTATATAGCAGTCATAGCGACAAGTTCGCATTATATTCTTTATAATATTATAATCATAATTCTGTTTGTAGCGGCGAGACCGCAGATATATATTATTCACTATTAAATTCATTTATCTCGTATTAATTATGGTTAGATACGCGTTAGCGGCAAGTCCGCATAAGTACTGTAAAGTATTATCATATTCATATATAGGTTTGTCATTGTGATAGCGGAAGAACCGCATTATAATTATTATATATTTTATAAAACGTTTATTACATGTGTAGGCATAATATTCATACATATTTTGTTAAACCAAACGTCGCGACAGCGAGCGGTGTATTGTAAGCGCAACGACGCGCGTATTATATTTGTATTACGTTGTAACGACACGAGAATGTCGGACTCGCGATAGGATGCGAGATTTATATTGATTTGATTATCTGCATGTTAAATAAACGCAGTACCGCCCAATTAACGCACTCCAGTCATATACGCTGAGCCGTGCGAGCGTGCGTGTGTGAGAGAGAGTGTGTGGCATGCGTGCATGTAGATTTTATATACTATATATTTGTGTGTTAAACGGCATAGCCGTAATAAAACTTATACGTTGCATGTTATTAAGCATTAATATCCCTTATATTATTTGTCATGTTCCGAATTAAGCACCTGTCTCCTTGTTCAGACAGAGACAGAGATAGCCGAGGACCGCGAGCGGCTTAAGGCCCATGGGAATCAGCCAGCCGGCGTTTTGACAGGTTGAGGTTAGGTTGCCCATGGTCATACATACGCAACACGATTATCATGTACGCGAGGCGAATTAATCGCGAGATTACGCTCGAGATTCCCCAAACAGTAGTCCTCTATTTTAATATTCATTGGTGGGATACTATTTACCACATTTCCATAACGATAACCATATCGGAAGGACCGGAGGGAATCGCGACCGTTCTCTGGCAAGTCTATGATGCCACGGCAGGCGAGCCGGAACGTTTTGTATAGCCAACGCATAATTCTGCGTTAATTATTAATTTATATTAAATATTAAGTGACGCTTAAGGCGCGTTCACTTCGTAAGTAACGCAAGTCCACGATTTTTGTATAACGCGCATATCGCTGGACGCGAGCGCATGTTCTCTTATTGTTTTACATTGTTTAATGCCAATTTAGGCAATTCATTTCATTTGAACGATAATTAATCGTTTTCGGACCTTAAGCCATTAAGGCAGTCCGTGTGGACAGACCTGTGTTACCAATAGCGTTGCAGCATGGCTCGCTCGACGCTGTGGAATTCTTACGCATTGCGCATGCGGTGCCACAGCATCCGAGCGAGAACAAAGTGAGTGTGAATGAGACACCATTCGATGCTCACCGATTGGCGGCGAAAGATGACCTGACAACAACAAGCCAATCGGTGTGCACCGGGTGGTGGGGATGCGTGAGATCAAGCGGCTCAGCGACCGAACGTTAAAAAAGTCTGCAACGAGACATCGTAGGGTATGTACGTGCGTACGCCGCGCGTTTCCCGCGTAACCTCGTTAACGTGTAATACGTATTAAGTGCACAGGCAGTAACGGGCGCGACTAATTAATTGGTTTTGCGACATAACCCGCGAGCCTTGCCAGCAGATGCTTTCCGCGCTAAATGTAATCGCGAGCGCGTAATAAATTCGCGTAAGTCGAGGCGGCGTTATGCAAGAAGCGTCGTCGAGACAAGTGAATCGCGACACACGCGTGGGCGATTACGCCGCAGTGTGAGTGTGTGCGTGAGTGTTTTGTAAATAAATCGAGTTGTGTGATATCCTGAAAGTTCCGATAAATCGTGCATTCCTGAAATTCCCATCCTGGGCGTTCAATTCATCGTGGCGGGAGATTGCGTCATCCGACGCACACCCACGCAGCGGACGTGCTAGAGAATTCTACGAACGCGGAGGTCCCAGCCAAGTTCGAGCGGACTAAACAGCGAGGATTTCCGCATATCAAAGCCGAGCTGGCGACATTCGAGATCCGGCCGAGACATTCAAGGGCCGTGACCACACCCTGGCGGCGGGGCAAGTACACCGACCTGGCGACCGTGTAAAAGTAAGAAATCTTAAGATCCGCTAGGATTTTCATAAATCTGTAGGCGTGTTCGGTCACAACCTAACCTAACCTTGCAGCCGCCAGCAGTATCCGGCGCTGCGCCGATCCGCAGCCTCGCTGTAGCTATTACAAGGATGGACAACGTAACGGGAACAACCCGAGAAGCCGAGACGAGTGAGTGGACCAACGGCCGAGCCGGATCACTGAGAGCAACGCCGAGATGTGTCCCGACACCGAGAAGCCGACCGTCAACGCCGACGGGAGTGCCAGCGTCAACGCTGTTATGAGTGACACACTCATAACGATAAGGTGTCAGTAACACGATGACGTAAGTCGGTCAGCTGCAGTCAGCATCGAGCGCATCGCGCGAGGTTTCGCGCAATCCGCTCGACAATTAGCGCAATGCTCCTTAGACAGCACTTGCTGTCTAAGCAATAATTTGGAATACTGACCGATTTACGCCCTCACGCAATCCTCCCCTTCTTTCGATCCAACTACCGAATTATCGGATATATAAACCGGCGAAAGAAGGTGAGGATCGGGTCAATACGAAGTAGATAAACTAAAACTACACACGACACTGCTTTGCGGGGTCGTGTATCGCCGAGATAACTTATACTAAATATACAACCACGACACTCTGCGTTGCGAAGTCGTGGACAACAAGTTCATAGACGCGACACTCTGCCTTGCGGGGTCGCGATCTACCCATTGTAACTGAATACAAGAATAAAAGTGTTCAAGACAAATAACGGTGTATGTGACGAAATACCTTCCTCGCGAGATCTCTGGCAGCGATCCCAAATCGTACTCACAACGAGGGGTACAACAACGCCGACGGAAGCGACGGACTCAAGCGCCGTGCGCGTCACGGTATATAAGCCGCCACCGATCACCGACAGTCAAGAAGATGACAATACGATGCCTTAGGCGTCACAAAGCGTCTCACGATATGAGGAAGCGTGAGAATATAGTTTTAAATCAAGCACATTGTAAGCGACCGGCAGAGGTATCGTTAGCTAGAGGTATCGTGTAATTACGATAATCATTTTATTACACGTACGTGTGTATTAATTTTTTATTCTACAATTACCATTTCGTACTGCGAAACGTGTTACATTTTTTTCACTCGAAACGTATAAATTCTTTAATTAGTTTGTTATAAATCATACGAAATGTGAGAATTAGAATCGAATTTGCGCGACTCGTGGCGTGATCGATCGCGCCACTTTTATATAGAGTTTCTCTCTTTAACGATTATATTTTCTTCCATTACAGTTAGGATAGCAGCTGATACTTCGGAAGTGATACAAATAGAAAGACATACGTTAACGTCACTTGAAGCTGAAATAAAACGACTTTATAATGTTAGAGTGCAAGATTCTCTTGGTATTTTACACAATATAATCCAAGGATTATCGTCTTTGACTCCTGGCCAATACATTATGCGGCATATCCAGAGTGGACCACTTGCTTATGTTTATAAACAAGCCGATTATAGGTAAATGTAATAAATTTAACTTGTTAATCCATGTTATGTGTGTATGTATACATATATGTACAATTTTTCTCAAATTTTTTAACATGTTTTCGATAACGACAACTGCCAAAAATTATCGAAATGAACCAAATTAAAGCTTAAACTTTTTTCTTGAAAACTATATAAATTGTAATTGAGTTACGACAAATATTTTACAAATGACGAACGTCGAAGATGGTGTTAATAAAATGGGGGGAAAAATTTTTTTTATCGTTGCGTAGCTCGAGCGAGTTAACTCCCTGGTTAAAAAATGTACGAGTTTTTAAGCTTGTTTGTTTCCTAACGAATCCATCTTTGAAATGTTTTTCTACGATTTTTGCGTTCAATGACACGTGCTTCCTCTTGCATTTAACAATTTTTATATTTGTCGAGACATACCGTTAATTAAATTTCTCATTTCTTCCCGTCTCGAGTTGTCCCCCCCCATTCTTCTCGCGAGACGTTGCGCGGAGAGCTGCCAACGTTTGAGCGTTACGTTTTCCAACTCTTTGTTTTAGGTTATCCCGTAAATGTGCTCTGTAGAACTCTCGTATCCGGAATTCGAATTCGTAGCAAGCCACGTTATGAAAAAATTGTCCCTTTTGTCACATTATCTTCGAAACGATGTAACTCTGTAAAAAAAAAGATAAAAAAATGTTCCAAACATGGATTCGTTAGGAAACAAACGAGTTTAAAAACTCGTACGTCTTTAAACCAGGGAGTAGACTTCCTTGAGCTACGCAATAATGAAAAAATTTTTCTCTCATTTTTTAAGCACTATTTTCCATGTCCACCATTTTGTAAAACCATCATTTGTCGTTACTCAATTACGGTTTATATAGTTTTCGAGAGGAAATTTTAAGCTTTAATTTAAACTTGGGTTCGTTTCGATACGATAATTTTTGCCGAGTAGTCGCTATTAAAAATTGAAAAATTTGAGAAAAATTAGGTGGTTCGTTTTTTTGCCGACAAGTGCATGTATATATACATACGTGTGTATCAAAGCGTACGATTCTTTTCGAAATTAGTAACTAAACGTTATCTTTCAGTAAAGTTGCCTTCGATTTACGTATGACGTGGCCATCCAAAACATTTAAAACGATATACAAAGCACCATGGACACCCATAGACGTTACGATGACGACACCAGCCATCGAGTATCTTCAAAGAATGCCTGCAATGTTTACGCCAAATAACAGTCCTAATAAATTTTTCAATAAAAAACAAGTTTCAATAAAAAAGAGTTTGACTTCTTCAAGAGTTTAGACAGTTTTCTGGGACCACAATTAACCACGTTAGTTAGCTCTGAGCAATGTTATAAACATGTAATAGTCACGCCAGAATTGTGTACCAAGTATCTATATTTTAATAAATTAAATTTAGCGTACAAAAGTACAATTTTTTATATATAGAAAAACTAATATATTGTTGCGCTTCCCGAAGCACTCTCGCACTTCCACCAACACACACTCTTCCGCTCGCGAGCGCGGCGGAATAAAAACACGCTTTTGGCAAACGAGAAACTTTATTGAAAGCTGCGAACACGATTACAACTATTCCGAGCACGTCCGCACGAGTTGACGTCTCAGGGAGTTCTAAACAAAACCATTTGTGTATACATAACCAAGCAACGCCGGGGCCGTTAGACTCAGCTGACTGAAGCAATCGATATATTGATTTTTCGCGTTAAGCTTGCGCTTACAACGCGCGCAAAGCTCACGCTCGCGAAGCTCGCGTTCGCAACAATATTATACAAATTAAATTTATTAATAAAGCTAATCCTCATTGTACAAAAATAAGAATTTTAATATTTTAAAAATATTAAATTGTAAAGATTTAAATTTATAATTATATAATTCTAAATTATTTTTAAAAAATTAAATAAAATAAATGTGTAAAACATGTTTTTAAATTATCAAAGAATCTAAATTTTTAAAAACGCAATTTCTATTAAAATTAGTTTCTCTGTAATTTTTTAAAACATACAAATACTTACATACATACATACATACAAACGTGTGTGTGTGTGTGTGTGTGTGTGTGTGTGTGTGTGTGTGTGTGTGTGTGTGTGTGTGTGTGTGTGTGTGTGTAAATGTTGTAATTCAATGTTTCTGAAATATTAATTTATCATTTGTGTGCTCAATGAGAAAGAAGATGCTCGCAATAGAATGGACTTTAATCACGCTTATCTAGATGCAGATTCGTGGTGCGGGGTTATCAACAATATAATAGGCACGTACACAACGGCCGTTACTAAAGCCAATGAGAATTTATGCATGACTATACACATTAATAAGCGATATATTTTTGTATTTAATATTTTTACTAAATTACTTTTTTATCAATATTTTCTCTTTAATGCTATTATATTAAAATATAATTATTTAAAATATTTTTTAAAATTATATTAAAAAATTATTTTAAAAAAACTTTACGATTAAAATGATTAAAAAAATTAATAAAGTGCTTTGCACATACAAGTGGTTTAATTTATTTGAAAAAAGTTCAAAAATGTAAAAATTGATTAATCTTAAATTTATTCTCACCATCTAATTAAGCTTTTATATGAAAAGACTGGAAAATTTTCTGAACTATATCTTAACTATATTTTAACAATGTTTATTAAAATAAAAATATTAAGTAATAAATTTGTTTATATAACTTAATTTTTTTTGTTTAAATTATTTTTTATTTTGAAAATATTAATGCCGAAAAAGTTCATACACCTTAAAAAATATGTATAAATTTAAGAACCTCTTCAAATATAGAATTTTACCTTATTTAGTAAATCTTGTTTATCCTGTTTCGTTCGAACTATTTGATGTCTGTAATCTTTGCCAAATGGAAAAGGCCTTTATAAATACATTAGCGATTATTAATATCAAAGGCTGCATATATAATTTTACAAAATTTTTATTTATTTATTCACACTTAAAAAAGATTATAAATATGTTTGGAATCTTTTTATTTATCTCTTTTACTTACCAATAGAAATATATCGATCGGTGGAGAGTAAATAGAAAAAATATAACTGATGAAAACGCTCTGGTAAATTATTAAGCAATCTTATTATACTCTCGATTATGCGTCCTACTTGGTAAAAATTTGCGTCCGTTTCTTTTTCAAACTTTTGAAGTTTTCCAACGTAATAGCCTCAATACCAAATCTGTAGTTAAATATAAAAACCAACTTATTAAAGACATAAAAGACTAAAGTATAAAAATAATATTAAATGTTGTGCACAGAAATGTCAAACCAAAAATTTTTTAATAAATCTGTTTATAAAAATTTATGTAAAAATTGTTAATTTATAATTCATACTTATATTTTTCTTGTTCACCTACTCATATACACATTAATAAAAACTTACGTATAAATACAAACAATAAAGTCTTTAATTCTAAGTCTTTATTTTTTAGTTCTAAGATCTTGTGTTTGTTTGGTGCGTATTATTTTTAACTAACCTAGTATATTAACAGAATGATCTCTGTAAGAGAAACTGTGATAAATGATTCATGAGTATGTTTCTAATATTTGAGGCATCCAAATCATTATATTCACGTGATCTTGTTTCTTCTGGTTGAGGATAAAGTATATTAGATTCATCAATCCCTTATCCACGCATATTTGAATTCTTGCTTGTAATGTTTCACAATGTTATAAAGCACACAGCAAGCAGCTACAATTTGAGGCGCAAAAGTGTAGTGGACATCAATCCTCTTTAAAATGCGACGCCATCGTGCTTTTAGGCATCCAAATGCCAATTCTATGTCTACACGTCCAGAATTTAAATAAACATTAAATGATTCTTCTTTCGGTGTTAGATCTCTACATCTAGTATATCCTTTCAGTAACCAAGGCAACAAAGGATATGCTGGATCTCCCATTATCATAAAGGGTATTTCAACACCATTTAGCGCTACTGTTTTCTAAAATATTCATACAGAAATATTTTATAATCATAAAAAATTTTATGCAATTATTAATTTATAACTATAATATTATATAATATTACAATATAATTAAATCACTCAATATTTTAATATGTATTTGAATATTCTGTACTTTTTCTTTATCAAACTGATCCTTATTAAAAAACTTTTAAACATTGCTCCAATATTATTAACTTAATTATTTAATTGTAAAGTATTTAAATGAGTAATTTAGATCTAATTATTTCTATCCATCGGGTACATAATAATAAAAATAATTTAATGTTAATAAAATTAATTATCTTACCTGTGGTATTAAATGTTTGTAGTTTCGAAACAAATTTGATTTTTTGAAAACTGCTGCATCGTGTGCTAACCCAGGTGCATGACAATTAATATTTCTAAATCTAGTATTAAAATATTCCAAATTACTATACATAGGTAAGTAAAATACATTAAAATCTTTTGTAACTGAATATATTATATGTACCTTATTGTATTATCAACTACTCCTTGCAATATAATTGAGGGCCATCCTTTCCGATTAATAAAATCTCTGTAGCCATTTGCAGGTGGTAGTACAGGAATATAAGTCCCATCGATAGCTCCGATGAGTTGTGGAATATGTGTACGTTCCTCATATATTTGAGCTATCATCAAACATTCAAATTCATTAGGCATTTTGATCCATAATGGCAATAGTATATCATTTATTGCTTTAATAACTTTGTGAATACATCTCCACACTGATGTTTTATGTATTCCAAACAAGTTACCAACGATTCTATATTCACAACAGCTTGCAAGATATAATATGGTGACTGCAATTACCTTTTGTGCAGAAATTGGTTCTCTAGATACCAAGAATGGTTCTACAGGTTGCAATCTGTCTTGTAATTTGTTACATATATAATCAAATACAGACTTCTTTATTCTGAATGTTTCAATCCAGTCTTCATCTAAGTATTTTATAAGTACAATCTTTTCCCAACAAAACAGAACTCGGTTTTATCCAAACTCGCGCAGATTTTCTTAAACTTTATACTGCAATTAATTTGTTCAAACGCAAGTAAATATAATGTATTTATAATTATAAATATTGTATAGAAGCGAAGGAAAGACGTGATCACAGCATGATCTAGAAACGTAAGTTGCGTGCTACCGGAGACAATATGTTCAACGACGAACAGGAAAAGCTTGGGAGTCAGTCGCAAACAAGCATTGACACGGTCGAAATTATCCGTGTGACGAGCCGACCAATATAACTGCGAATATTATAATACAGTCCACTAAAGAATAAAGACATTTACTTAATACATTAGTTCTTCGCATTTTCAATTATCGGACCATTCTCGCGCTATTCGATTTTGCAATAAACATTGGTCCTTCGAGCCGGATTGGGTGTGTGCAATTCAATAGCAATGAAACAATTTTGATCGAGTGATCGACATTCAAGTGAAATCTCGAAGTTACACTTGTGGGTGACAATGAATATCGAGCAATTAAGGAGGAAAAGAAGATCAATCAAGGCTCAATTGACATCGGCAAGAAATTTCGCAATTCGAGCGAACGATGATTTGGAAGGTACAACAAAGGAGGAAATTGAATCTCGTATACAAAAGTTGGACGACATCTACGACAAGTTTCAGACAATCTCACAACAATTATCATCCGAAGATGATGACGAAAATGAAGATAGAACCGAAGAGATCGAATTCGAAGATAAATATTTCTCAGTGAGAGCATCGTTATTACGATGCCTTGAGAGATTGAAACCACCACAAGCGTCGACAAGTGGCGAAGATAGAGCGGATAACAACGCATTAACGCAAATTTTAGAACAGCAGTTCAGAATATTTTAACGACTTTCAGAACGTTCAAACGATAATAACAGCAATATAATGGTGCGGATATTAGAACAGCAAGGCCAAATGCTAACACGAATAAATACACCATCAAATTCATCACGTGAATTTAACGTCAAGTTGCCGATCATCAATCTACCTGTATTCAGCGGGCATATGGAAGAGTGGAAAAGGTATGCTGATACATTTAAAACTTTAATTCACAATAGTGATTTGTCAAATGTACAAAAGCATCAATATCTGGTAAGCTCATTGAGCGGCGCGGCCGCGCGAGTAGTTGAATCTATTGAAATTTCTGAGCAAAATTACGAGATTGCATGGGATTTGTTGAAAGAACGCTATGAAGACGAAAGAGCGATTCGCAAGCGACATGTGCAATGTTTATTCGAATTGCCGCGCGTGCATCGAGAATCATCTAACGCAATTCGAGATCTTATAGATCACGTTCAAAAACATTTGAGAATTTTACAATCTATGAAACTTCCCACGGAATCATGGGGAGAGCTAATCATATCTTTAATCGAGAAAAATTTAGATAGCGCCACAAGGAAGCGCTGGGAGGAACACGCCGAGATGCATGAAGAACTGACGACCAAAACCATGATTGATTTCTTGCAGCGTCGATGCCAGGTGTTGGAACGAGCAGCCTTGAGCGAAGGGATAAAGGATGTTACCAGCGGAGTAAAGACTAGCGAGAAGAACGACAACAATAAAATCAAATTAGCGTCAAATTCAAGATTGCAAACCAAAACAACATTGTCAACAACCATACAAGGAGGGCGATGTTACTTCTGTCAAGGCCCGCATCTTATTTACACTTGTAATCAATTTTTGAATTTGTCTGTTAAGGATAGGATTCAAACCGTCAAACAATTAAAATTATGCATCAACTGTCTTCGCAACGATCATTTTGTCGCAAGATGTACTTCAAGTTCATGTCGAGAATGTGGTGAGCGCCACAACACGTTGTGCCATTTGAGCAGGGGCGTATCAACTCCAACCACAAGGGAGAATCCTGAGACCACCACTGCGGAGAGAAGAGCGAGCGTGAATCTGGTGACGGGTTCCGAACGGAGCACGTCGGAAAGGGCCGAGGACGATGCGAGCGGTCCACTTGTTCATCACGTGCAAAGAGAAACTTCAAAGTGTAAGCGTATTCTTATGTCAACCGCAATTGTAGAGGCGAAGGCGCATAACTATTGTAACCGACAATTAAGAGTTCTCTTAGACAGCGCGAGCGAGACGAATTTTATAACATTAGCGGCATGCAAGGAACTCGGATTGAGGATGGGTAATGTTTGCGAATCAATTAGCGGTTTAAACAACATGAATTGCGATATCAAGCATGGTTGTCAATTAAAATTAAAATCGCGAATTTCAAATTATGAAGTGAGTTTGTATTGTTTGGTTGCTCCGAGTTTAACGAAAGAATTGCCATCGTTTTCGATTCGAGCTTCGCAGATATCAATTCCAGAAAACCTCAAATTAGCGGACCCATTATTTTATAGTCCGAGCAAAATAGATGTATTGATAGGCGGAGAAATTTTCTTTAACTTACTTGAAGCTGGGAAAATCGAGTTGAGTCAGGATTTGCCTACCTTGCAAAATAGCAAATTCGGATGGTTAATAGCGGGCCCGATACCCGAGCGTTTGGTCATGAAGCAGCCGGCTGATCGATCATCGTTGAACGCTCATATATGTTTATTAACGCAGAAGGACGAGGAGAACAATATGTTATCACGATTTTGGGAATTAGAAGAATATCCAGTTGAGGGACGCGTTACCATGTCGGCCGAGGAATTGGAATGCGAGAGTTATTTTGTAAATACTATGACTCGAGACTCATTCGGGCGATTTATCGTTAGGTTACCGTTTCGAAAGAACAAAAACAAACTTGGTGAGTCGAAACCGATGGCAATAAGGCGATTGAAGTTATTGGAGCGTAGATTTCTGCGCGATCCGGAGTTTGGTCGTCAATATGCTGCATTTATGCCAGAATATATCGATCTAAATCATATGTCAAGGACAACGGAAAATTTAAATATTGCATCATCTATTTATTTGCCGCATCACGGTGTATTGCGCGAATCGAGTGTCACAACAAAGTTGCGCGTTGTATTCGACGGTTCGGCAAAGACGTCTTCGGGTGTGTCGTTGAATGACTCGTTAATGGTCGGAGCGGCGTTGCAGGATAATATAATAGACATAATTTTACGATTTCGACTACATGCAGTTGCGATTACTGCTGACTTAAAGAAAATGTATAGACAAGTGCTAATCAATAAGCTAGATCGCAATTACCAAAGAATTTTTTGGCGTTTTTCGACAAATGAACCGATACAAGAATTCCGATTGAATACAGTCACATACGGACTGGCGTGCGCTCCATTTTTAGCCATACGTTGCGTCCGACAACTAGCGAATGAAGCAGTGAATGAATTTCGCGAAGCATCACAAGTTTTGTTAAATGATTTATACGTTGACGATATTTTAACCGGAGTTAGTTGTGAGAGCGATGCGATCGAGTTAATCAATCAATTAACAACTCTATTAGGTAGCGGAGGATTCGAGCCTCATAAATGGCACTCTAATTGCGGAGCGATTCTGGGTGATCGAAACAGAGTCGAGCAATCGTCGTCGGTGGCGATTGATACAAACAACGTAAAAACATTGGGTTTGATATGGCATCCGAACGGAGACATGTTCGAGTTTTCAATCAAGGCGATAGCAAACCCAAGTAAAACCAAACGAGAGGTTTTATCGACAGTTTCGAGATTGTTCGATCCGTTGGGATTGATTAGTCCAATTTTAATTCGAGTCAAGATAATCATGCAACAAACATGGGCGGCAAATTTAAGTTGGGATGACCCGCTAACAAGTAATCTTCAACGATTATGGGATGCGTATGTAAGGGATTTGAATGATGTAAATTCAATTCGAATTCCTCGTAGAGTCATCTTGAATAATTCAATTAGAATTTGTTTACATGCGTTCAGTGATGCCTCATTGAAGGCATACGGAGCATGCGTTTATTTGCAGACCATTGACGAGGACGGTAGCGTTAAATCGGCGTTGCTTTGCTCCAAATCACGGGTCTCGCCGATAAGAAATAAAACAATAACACTTCCCAGACTTGAATTGTGCGGGGCCGTTGCATTGGTTAGACTGGTGAAAAATGTGCGACGAGCTTTAAAAGTTGACTTTGATAAAATATATGCATGGACGGATTCCACAATTGTATTGGCGTGGATATCAGGCGATCCGTCTCGTCAGAAAACATTTGTGTCAAATCGAAGTGCAGAAATACAGTCTAGTCTTCCGTCCGATTGTTGGAGACATGTTCGAAGTAGCGATAATCCCGCCGATCTAATTTCGCGAGGCACAAATCTAAAGGACTTGCAACAATGTAAACTTTGGTGGGAGGGTCCGAATTGGTTATCAAAATTTGACAATTATGTTGAAAATAAATTAGAATCAATCACTTTATCTCAAGATGAGACCGAAATTGTGGAATCCGAGCAAAAATCAGAACTGCAAGTATTAGTGAGTCTCAATGGCGCGGATCGAGCGATTTCGTGTTTGTTGAGTAATTATTCCTCGTTATCAAAGATTGAGCGTATTTTAGCAATAGTTATGCGGTTTATTTCCAATTGTAAAGCGAGTCAAATAAACCGCAATTATGATTCTATCTCAATTAAAGAAATACACACCGCCAATCAATTATTAGTTCGCGAGACTCAAACTATTTGCTTCGCAAAGGAATTAGCGGATTTAAAGGCAAATAAACCAATTAGTTCAAGCAGCAAATTATTATCTCTCAGCCCATTCATTGATGAAACCGGACTCATCAGGGTGGGCGGAAGATTGCAACATTCGATCGCATCGTTCAGGAAGAAGCATCCGATTTTGTTACCGTGCGACAGTAGATTTACGCAACTATTATTCGAGCGTGAACATCTCAGATTATTACATGCAGGGCCACAAGCACTATTATACTCGATTCGCGAAAGATATTGGACAATTAATGGAAGAGCTTTAGCCAGAAAAATTGTATACAAATGCGTTAACTGCTTTCGTAACAGTCCAAGGTCGCTATCACAGATAATGGGGCAATTGCCATCAGATCGAGTTAGTCCAAAACGCCCATTTTTTGTGACTGGCATAGATTTCGCGGGGCCAATCACGACTTTGGTGAATCGAGGCCGCGGTAGGAAAACTAGCAAGTCGTATGTTTCGTTATTTATCTGTTTCACAACTAAATCCATATTGAAGCGGTCAGCGATCTCACTGCGAGCGCGTTTATAGCGGCACTTAGACGTTTCGTGGGACGTCGAGGATGTCCGCAGCGCATCTACAGCGATAATGCGACTAATTTTGTCGGCGCAAAAAATGAAATCAAAGAAATTCAAGAGTTTATCAAGTCAAACGTTAGGAACATTAGCGATGAATTTTGCATACCTAATAACATCGAGTGGAAGTTTATTCCACCTGCATCCCCTCATATGAGGGGGCTGTGGGAAGCCGGAATTAAGTCATGTAAATTCCATTTAAAACGAATTATAGGCGGTAGTTTATTAACCTTTGAAGAATTAAGCACTGTGTTAATACAAATCGAAGCTTGTTTGAACTCCCGACCGATTTGTCAACTGCCATCCACACCAATGGACTTACAACCATTGACGCCGGGACATTTTATCATCGGGGAACCGTTGATAGCAGTACCAGAGGTGGATCTGAGCGACACAGCAATAAACAGACTCAGCAGATGGCAATTAATTCAAAGGATTGCACAAAACTTTTGGAAAAGATGGAGCGCCGAATATTTAACATCACTTCAAGGAAAAACAAAATGGAAAAGAAAAACGCCAAATTTGTTGGTCGGTGACATTGTTTTGGTTCAGGACAATAATCTACCACCATTAAAGTGGAAATTAGGCAAGGTAGTTGAAGCGCAAGCCGGCGCAGACGGCAACGTTCGCGTCGTGACTTAAAAGACCGCGAGTGGAGTTTGTAAGCGAGCGATTAATAAACTTTGTAAACTTCCAATATCCGATGAACTTGATGTAATCAATGACGAATAACAGTGTTTATTTAATTAATTGACATTAATTGGTGGGCGGAATGTATAGAAGCGAAGGAAAGACGTGATCACAGCATGATCTAGAAACGTAAGTTGCGTGCTACCGGAGACAATATGTTCAACGACGAACAGGAAAAGCTTGGGAGTCAGTCGCAAACAAGCATTGACACGGTCGAAACTATCCGTGTGACGAGCCGACCAATATAACTGCGAATATTATAATACAGTCCACTAAAGAATAAAGACATTTACTTAATACATTAGTTCTTCGCATTTTCAATTATCGGACCATTCTCGCGCTATTCGATTTTGCAATAAACAAATATTGTGCGCCTAAATCTTTGTGTCAATTTTTGTCGAATATTGTAAACTGTAACAAAACAATTTTATTGATGTATAAATTCAGATGGTTGAGGATCGTCCAGTACATTGGCCTCGGCCGCACTCTGGATCGTCCTCAAAAATGTATAAACTATGTGATATTCATTTAAAAAGTAAACGTTATTATTAAATAGCTAGATATTAAAAGCTATAGACCAAAACTACGATACATAGGGATACTCACCAAAGCTGAAAATACTAACAGTAAACGACTTGCGGAAATATTCACCAAACTGAAAAAAATGTTTGAAGCAATTAATAATATTTCGCAACCTGCGGAGATATTTACCAAAGCTGAAAATAATGTTTGAAGCAATTCATAATATTTCACGACATACGGGGATACTTACCAAAGCTGAAAATAATGTTTAAAGCAATTGATAATATTTCACGACATGCGGGTATACTTATCAAAGCTAGAAATAATGTTTAAAGCTAATAATAATATTTCACGACATGCGGGATAGTCACCAAGTTGGAAATAATGTTAAAAGCAATTAAGAATATTCGACGTCATGCCGGGATATTTACCAAAACTAGAAATAATGTTTAAAGCTAATAATAATATTTTACGACATGCGGAATAGTCACCAAGTTGGAAATAATGTTAAAAACAATTAATAATATTCCACGACATGCGGGGATACTTACCAAAGTTGAAAATAATGTTTAAAGCTAATAATAACATTTCACGACATGCGGGATAGTCACCAAATTGGAAATAATGTTAAATGCAATTGATAATATTTCACGACATGCGGAATAGTCACCAAGTTGGAAATAATGTTAAAAACAATTAAATACTTACCAAAGCTGGATATAATGTTTAAAGCAATTGATAATAATTCACGACATGCGGGGATACTTATCAAAGCTAGAAATAGAGATGGAAAAAGTTTACAATGTACGACATGCGAAATAAAAAATTTTCAAGGGTTTAGAAATTTGCACCGGCCAAACGGTAAGAGATACGGGGTTGTCCAAGAGGACCAAAGTTGTTCCCCTCGTCGCGTTGTACCAAGATGGATACCTAGACTCTAAAACCTACAAAGCGCAGACCTGGTGAAACGCGGAAACTTACCAGGAACGTTGTCTACGGGAACGACGACACCGGGGATGGATAGAGCTTGTCGAGTACCTAGAGGATCGATACTTAGACTCCAAGACCTATGGAACGCTGACCTGGTAACGTCGAGAAACTGACCAGGAACGTCTTTTACGGGGACAACGACACCGGGAGGTGATAGCTCTCGTCGAGTACGTCCGAAAAGGTCCTCTCCCCCGAATTCGTATCTCCGAGCCTTCGTGGTCAAACGAGAGCTCCACTGGTCACTTCGTTGAGCGCTCCCATGCAGAGAGGTAAAGCTCCGCGCTCCAGAGAGATACCCCAAAACCGACCTTCAAAGTCCCGTAACTCGCGAACGGTTAGAGATACGAGGTTCGAGCAAAGGACCTTTTTCGTAGATCTCGACGAGATCTTTCGAACGGGACCACGAGCGATCTCGTATCTCCAACCGTTTAAAAGTTACGGTATTTTGAAGTAAAAATTTTTATTTTTTTACCGTACCTCGCAAACGATTGAAGCTACGAGGTTCGCGCCAGATCCATTTTGTAGATCTCGACGAGATTTTTCGAACGGGATTACAAGAAAACTCGTATCTCCAACCGTTTGAAAGTTGCGGGATTTTGAAGTAAAAATTTTCTATTTTTCTCGGTACCTCGCAAACGATTGAAGCTACGAGGTTTGCACAAGGTCTCTTTTGTACATCTCGACGAGATGTTTCGAACGAGACCACGAGCGAACTCGTATCTCCAACCCGTTTGCAAGTAACGGTATTTTTTATGTAAAAGTTTTAATTCTTTGTACTAAGAGATATATTGCCAACCGACTGTAATTATTTATCAATAAAAACTGACGTGTTACAGCAACAGCAGCAGCAGCGACAACAACAGCAGCAGCAATAGCGGCAGCAATAGCGCAGCAGCAGCAGCAGCAGCAGCAGCAATAGCAATAGCGGCAACAACAGCACAGCAGCAACAGCGGCAGCAAAACCAATTGTAAGTATTATTGGTAAGTATAAATGTTTCGCGTGTATAATGTAACATTCTTGGGTTGTTTCAGATGACAATTCATCCTTCGGGCCGTCCAGTGAAGAAGATTCTGGCGTACTGGATGCTCGACGAAGAAGACGTCGAGCATCCAGACGCTGACATGGACGTAGATGATAATGGTACGTGTCGTGTGTGTGTGTGTTTTATGGCTTATTTTTTTGTAACAAATTTTTTTTTGTCGTTAGCAACAAGTCCAGATGAGTCGGATATATCCGACAATACAGAACAATTTTTAGATTCCCTCCCCAACTATGCGCGCCGCGAGGTTCTTTGGGACCTCGCGGACCAAAGAAGAAGAAGGGCGAGAAGCCAACAAGCAAAAGAAGAGAGAGAGAAGAGGAGAGAGAGAGGGAGCGGGAGGAGGAGGAGGAGAGAGCGGCCGAGGAAGCGGCAAATGTATAATTATAAAAAAAAATAAAAAAAAATTTCCCCTTCAATGGCGTGCCACCTTGGCGTGGTGAAGGGGCTCACCGTGTCGCTGGAGACACGGTGCTAAGAGCACGCTCTGGTAATATCGCGAAATAGATAAGATGGAGAAAAATGTATTTTCTTTAATACTCAAATACGTTGACGCATCTTTCGTGCTGGAATACCCAAGCTGAAAATAATGTTCCAAGCAAGTTGGAACAATTTGCAACATGTTGGAATACTCACCCAAGCAAAAAATAATTTTACAAGCAACTTGAAATCAGTTGCAACGTGCGGGGATATTCACCCAAGCTGAGAAATATTGTTACAAACAACTTGGATTAATTTGCAACGTGCTAAAATACTTACCCAAGTTGAAAATTATGTTCCAAGCAACTTGGAATAATTTGCAAAATGCGGGAATATTCACCCATGCTGAAAATAATGTTACAAACAAGTTGGAATAATTTGCAACGTGCGGGGATATTCATCCGAGCTAAAAATAATGTTTAAAGCAATTAATAACATTTCACGACATGCGGGATACTCACCAAAGCTGGAAATAGAGATGAAAAGAGTTTACAATGTACGACATGCGGAATAAAAAATTTTCAAAAATTTAAAAATCTGCACCGGCCAAACGGTGAAAGATACGGGGTTGGCCAAGAGGACCAAAGTTGTTCCTCTCGTCGAGTTGTACCAAGATCGACACCTAAACTCCGAAACCTACGAAGCGCAGCCCTGGTGAAGCGCGGTAACTTACCGGCGACGTCATCTACGGGAACGGCGACACCGGGGATGGATAAAGCTCGTCGAGTAACTAAAGAATGGATACTTAGACTCTGAAACCTACAAAGCGCAGACCTGGTGAAGCGCGGAAACTTACCCGGAACGTCTTCTACGGGAACGACGACACCGGGGATGGATAGAACTTGTCGAGTAACTAAAGGATGGATACCTAGACTCCGGAATCTACGAAGCGCAGACCTGGTGCAGCGCGGAAACTATCCAGGAACGTCGTCTACGGAAACGGCGATACCGGGGACGGATAGAACTCGTCGAGTACCTAGAGTATCAACACCTAAACTCCAAGACCTATGAAGCGCTGACCTGGTAACGTCGAAAAACCCACCAGGAATGTCTTCTACGGAGACAACGACACCGGGAGGTGATAGCCCTCGTCGAGTACGTTTAAAAAGGTCCTCTCCCCGAAATTCGTATCTCCGAGCCTTCTTGGTCAAACGAAAGCCCCACTGGTCACTCCGTCGAACGCTAGCACACGGAAAGGTAACGCTCCGCGTCCTCGAGAGCTCTTCGAAAACGACCTTCAAAATCCTGTAACTCGCGAACGGTTAGAGATACGAGGTTCGAGTAAAGGACCTTTTTCGTAGATCTTGACGAGATCTTTCGAAAGGGACTACGAGCGATCTCGTATCTCCAACCGTTTAAAAGTTACGGTATTTTGAAGTAAAAATTTTTATTTGTTCGCGGTACTTTGCAAACGATTGGAGCTACGAGGTTCGCGCGAGGTCCCTCTCGTAGATCTCGACGAGATCTTTCGAACGGGACCACGAGCGAGCTCGTATCTCCAACTGTTTGCGAGTTACAGTATATTTTATGTAAAAATTTTTACTTTTTTGTACTAAGAGATATATTGCCAACCGACTGTAGTTATTTATCAATAAAAACTGACGTGTTACAGCAACAGCAGCAGCAGCGACAATAACAGCAGCAGTAATAGCGGCGATAACAGCGCAGCAGCAACAGCAGCAGCAACAAAATTAATTGTAAGTATTATTGTAGTAAGTTTAATGTTTTGCGTGTATAATGTAACATTTTTGGGTTGTTTTAGATGACAATTCATCCGTCAGGCCGGCCAGCCAAAAAGATTCTGGCCTACTGGATGGTCGACATCTCGAACAAGGACGCGCATCCAGACGCTGACGTGGACGTTGAAAGTGGTACGTGTCTTGTGCGTGTGTTTTGTCTTATTTTTTTTGTAACAAAATTTTTTTTTCTTTGTCCTTAGGTACAAGTCCGGATGAGTCAGACTTGTCCAAAAATACGGATAGATTTTTAGATTCCCTCCCACACTACGCACGCCGCGAGGTTCTTCGGGACCTCGCGGACGAGCGTAGAAGGAGAGCACGGAAAGAACAAGCGGAACAAGAGAGAAGAGAGGAGAGAGAAAGGAAGCAAGAAGAGGAGAGAGCAATGGATGAGGAGGAGGAGGTGGAGGAGGAGGAGGAGGAAAGAGCGGCCGAGGAGGAAGCTGCAATAATATAAAATTATAATATATATATATATATAATATAAAATAAAAAAATTTTTCCCCTTCGATGGCGTGCTACCTTGACGTGGTGAAGGGGCTCACTGTGTCGCTAGAGACACGGTGTTAAGAGCACGCTCTGGTAATATCGTGAAACAGATAAAAGAGAGGAAGATGTATTTTCTTTAATACTCGAAAACGTTGACGCATCTTTTGATATCTAGAAACTGCGACGGACCGAGCCACGCGTGTGGAACAACTTTCGAACCTTTACCCAGCGACGAACGATAATCCACGACACGCGGGAATACTCACCGAAGCTAAAGATAAAATTAGGAGCGAACAACGATATACCGCGACACGCGGGATACACGCAAAAGCAGGAAATAGAGATGAAAGTACTTTACAATAATCCTGAATATGCAAGATACCAAAGCTAGAAGTAAAAGTATAAAAGCAAGTAACGATATACTACGACATGCGGGATAATCACCAAAGCTGGAAATAATGTTTGAAGCAAATAATAACATTTAACGACATGCGAAGACACTTACCAAAGCTGGAAATAAAGTTTAAAGCAATTAATAATATTTAATAACATGGGGGATAATCATCGAAGCTGGAAATAATGTTTGAAGCAATTAATAACATTTAACGACATGCGAAGACACTTACCAAAGCTGGAAATAATGTTTAAAGCAATTATTAATATTTTACGACATGCGGGATAATCACCAAAGCTGGAAATAATGTTTGAAGCAAATAATAACATTTAACGACATGCGAAGACACTTACCAAAGCTGGAAATAAAGTTTAAAACAATTAATAATATTTAACAACATGGGGGATAATCATCGAAGCTGGAAATAATGTTTGAAGCAATTAATAACATTTAACGACATGCGAAGACACTTACCAAAGCTGGAAATAATGTTTAAAGCAATTAATAATATTTTACGACATGCGGGGACATTACCAAAGCTGGAAATAAAGTTTAAAGCAATTAATAATATTTTACGACATGCGGGGACATTACCAAAGCTGGAAATAAAGTTTAAAACAATTAATAATATTTAACGACATGGGGGATAATCGTCAAAGCTGGAAATAATGTTTGAAGCAATTAATAACATTTCACGACATGCGGGATACTCACCAAAGCTGGAAATAGAGATGAAAAAAATTTACAATGTACGCGTATGCAGAGTCAATAATCCGAGTAGCTTTAAACAAATTTTACAATCAACGCCTCGAGTTACTATTCTTCTTGTGGTATAACGCGCGAGCGACAGCTTTTCGTGCCTGTACAAACTGTTCGATTGTATAAAAGTCTAGCCGCAATCGTCGCATTTTTAAACTTCCAAAAAAATAGCGTCCGTCCGTCCGTCCGACCACTCGGTGGTCCACACGTATGTCTATCGTCGCGTCCAAGGGGGGCAGGGATCAGGACCCCACGGCTCGTCACTTCCGTGGTATTTTGCGACTCCAAACCCTCCCTGCCCTGTCTGTGATCCGTCGATCACTGTCTGTCGTAGCCTCCTCTCGCTCTTTCCACGGCGTGCGAACGTGTATCTCTCAACGGCATCTGCGACAAGCGTTACGTTTTTACGTTTTAAAGCCTGGAGGGGAATGAATGATAGTAGTGGGATAAATCGTGAGACGACGATACTTACCGCCGTTTCTTGAGCGGAGGCTCCTCTTTTTCCTCTTCCTCTTCCTCCTCCTCTTCCTCCTCCTCCTCCTCGGTATCGTCGTCGGCGGCGTCGTACTCGGATATCGACGAGGTGTTGTCGTTGTCATCGTCGTTACCGCCGCCGCCGCCGCCGCCGCCGTCGCCGCTTATCGGCTGCTGCTGCTCATCTCCGGAACTTGCGAACGTCTCGTCGTCCACCGCTTTGCGCGCGCGTCAAACTACAGTTGCGTCCATAATCCATCTACTCCGTACGTCTTTACTAATTTTATTTGCATCCTATCTATACAAGGTTAGGCAAAAGAATCAAAGTATGCCCTATCGTCGAGTTGTATAAAAACAAAGTGAACCAGGTAAAAGAAATGCAAGAAACAAAATTTTGAAGTTTGAAAATTGGCGCCGCCCAAACGGTAAGAGATACAAGAATCCTCGAGAGGACCAAAGTTGCTCGGCTCGTCGAGTTCTATAAGGAAAAAATGCGAAAATTCAATAATTGTTTAATTTTTTAAAATTCTCAAAACTTCAACAAATTAGAACGGCCAAACGGTAAGAGATACGAGGTTCCTTAAGAGGACCAAAGTTTCTCCTCTCGTTGAGTTGTACCAAGATCGACACCTAGACTCCGAAACCTACGAAGCGCAGACCTGGTGCAGCGCGAAAACTTACCAGGAACGTCGTCTACGGAAACGCCGACACCGGGGATGGATAGAGCTCGTCGAGTAACTATAGGACGGATACCTAGACTCCGGAACCTACGAAGCGCAGACCTGGTGCAGCGTAAAAACTTACCGGGAACGTCGTTTACGGGAACGGCGATACCGGGGATGGATAGAGCTCGTCGAGTAACTAAAGGATAGACACCTAGACTCGACGACCTATGGAGCGCTGACCTGGTAACGTTAAAAAATCCACAACGACACCGGGAGGTGATAGCCCTCGTCGAGTAAGTCGAAAAAGGGTCTCTTCCCGAAATTCGTGTACCCAAGCCTTCGTGGTCAAACGAGAGCCCCACTGGTCACTCCGTTGAGCGCTCCCATGCTTAGAGGTAAGCTCCGCGCTCCCGAGAGATACCCCGAAACCGACCTTCAAAGTCCCGTAACTCGCGAACGGTTAGAGATACGAGGTTCGAGTAAAGGACCTTTTTCGTAGATCTTGACGAGATCTTTCGAACGGGACCACGAGCGATCTCGTATCTCCAACCGTTTAAAAGTTACGGTATTTTGAAGTAAAAATTTTTATTTTTTTACCGTACCTCGCCAACTATTGGAGCTACGAGGTTCGCGCGAGGTCCCTCTCGTAGATCTCGACGAGATCTTTCGAACGGGACTACGAGCGAACTTGTATCTCCAACCGTTTGAAAGTTGCAATATTTTTAAGTAATAATTTCCAATTTTTCGCTGTACCTCGCGAACGACTGGAGCTACGAGGTTCGCGCGAGGTCCCTCTCTCGTAGATCTCTCGACGAGAGATCTTTCGAACGGGACCGCGAGCGAACTCGTACGTACGCTCCAACCGTTCGAAAATTACGGTATTTCCAAGTGAAAATTTTCATTTCCTCTCGCGGTATCTCGCCAACGATTAAAGCGTACGAGATTCGCGCGGGGTCCCTCTCGAGGTACGTCTCGACGAGACGCTTCGAACGAGACCGCGAGCGATCTCGTACGCTCCGACCGTTTCCGAGTCCGCGTTTCCGTTTTAAAAATTTTGTCGCGATTACTTTATTACTAATCCATTTTTTTTTCAACTTACAGATCTGTTCGAGTAGAGTACATTGAGTAGCATCTAATCGACATGTCCGACCCGGATTATCCCGACAACCTTCCCCAGAGCCCAAAGGAAGGCCGCAACGTCGGAGTTCATTTTATTTTACGTTACCTACGCGTTCAGATAGGCGCGGTTGCGATAAGCGCAGCGCAAAATTAATTTTCATATTTTATATACGCATATTTGTAGTTGATAGTTATTGCATGTTAGCTGCAAAGTTAAAAACAAAATCATGCCAAAACTTATTGTACGCATCCATGAATATTATTTAGTTACTTTAGTAATTATTATTTTGAGATTAAATATTTCGTTTCTATTAACATATGCATTATGTATGTGGGTCGCGGTGACGTGAACAGTTTCCTTTTATTTTATATTTTTTGGCAGCATTTATTCTATTGTAAAATATTTATTTTAGTCATTAAGTTAGTTTTAAGTAAAACGAAAATCAGGTGCCACCTAAAGTGCAGCCGGTGCACGTAGACATTGCCTACACATTAACGTTACATAGACATCGGCACTTTTCAGTGTCACGCACTGCTCTCGTCATCTCCGGGCGAAGGCGAGAGCCCAAATGATTCTATTGGCTGAATCCCGAGTGGAGGGGAGCGCAGCCAAGCACGTCTTCCAGGATTGGCCAGACGAACCAACCGGCAGAGGCAAGCTGTGCGGCGAGCTCCTATTGGACGACGGACACGGACGGAACGCGGAAGCGTTCTGATTGGCCGAGGGAAGCGAGCGACACCATACGACTCTACCATTTGCGGAGGGAATCAGAGAGGGAGCGAACGCGTATAAAAGCGTGCGACGCGTGCTCCCACCAACGAGTTTCGTGAAATCTTTCGAGCGAGACACATCGCCGAGTGTCGAGAGAGATTTCCGCGACATATACACACGACTCGGGCGTGGTCTTTGGCGCGCAAAACAACGAGTTGTGATATCGTTCCGCGGGCGACGTGCCGCGTTAACAAGGGCGTAATACGAACACGCGTAGCGAATGCTGTCGAGCTAATTATTGTGAGACATTGAAAAAAGCGGAAGCTAGCGGCGTGACCTAACCTCGCGAAATAACACGCGAACGGAAAGCATCGCTGAATGCGAGTAAGCGACGCTACGCGAGTTACACCTGTTACACCTCGCGAACACTGAGTACACTTACCGGACACGACTGTGAAGAAGCGTCGCGTTCGGGAAACGAATGTAATACACGAGACTGAGAGTAGAGAAGGAGGAATCGAACACGAGTGTGAATCGAAGCGACGCGAACGGGAAGTTGTTATAGTGAAATTATGTTTGACGAATAAATTTTATTGTGTGTTACAAAAAACAAATACACTGTTTCGAAGTTTCTTGTAATCTTGCGACGTTCTTGCATGGAATCCTGTGCTACAAAATCCTAGTGAACCTGTAAATAAAAAAGAAAGGATTAGTGTAAAGCCAGTGAGATTATTGCAATAGAACCTTACTTACCTGGTGATATCCTGCGTACGGGAACGATCCTGGTAGACGGCGGTGATCCGACGGCGAGGGCGAGACGATCCTGGTTGACGGCGGTGATCCGACGGCAGCAGCGAGACCTGAAACAAAAACAGAGATTAGAAATTACAAAGTTCCTTGCTTCTGGGAGGTGAAAGAAGCTGGCGACCAGTGCTGAGACACGATCATCTTACAACAAAGGTTTGAGCACGCTCACTTTCCTAGAATCTTCACGTTTCCAACGCTCGCGACCGGTTACAACCTAACCTAACTCTACCTACCTAGTGATACTTGTAGCTAATCATATACTCATTATGTGCTGCGTATAATACAGTTCTTATATTGTCAATAAAAAATTGTGAATATTGTGCAATAAATATACAATATATATCAAGTATAACATTGAGATGTACAACAATCCTCAAAAAGTAATAAAACATATTATTCATTTCTTTTCTCTCAAGAATACATAACCGAATACATTAGTACAACCTTTAATGTATTTGTATATACACTGGCGCAAAAAAAAACGAGACAAAAATTTTGACTAATTTTAGGTAATTTTCAAAGTAATGCAACTTTGCAAAAAATCATCCAAATTACATACTTTTTTTAAATTAAAGGGCAAAGACTCTACTTTGAGAATCCCTAGGCGAAAGTTTGATTTGTTAAGTGCGAACCTTTTGTATCGCATGAAAACCAAACATGTTTTTTTTTTTTATTAAAAAAAGTAAAAGTTTGTTATCATTTTTCACAAGTTTCTCGTTAAAATCTGGCTAATATTAATCCAAATTCTTAAAGTTAATTCTTTTCTAAGCAATTTAAAAAAAAAACATGTCGATACGATGTTTTTTGTTGATTGCACACGAGTTTGAAATTTGCATTGTATTTTAGGCCATTTTAGCGGATAAAAACGTATTTTTTGAATATCATGAATTTCGAATATCAATATGATATTGCATTTAACAAATCAAACTTTCGCCTAGGGATTCTCAAAGTAGAGTCTTTGCCCTTTAATTTACAAAAAGTACGTGTAATTTGGATGATTTTTCGCAAAGTTGCATTACTTTGAAGATTGCCTAAAAATCGGTCAAAATTTTTGTCTCGTTTTGTTTTGCGCCAGTGCATTAACGTCTATAGATATAATTGCTAAAGAAAATTTATATACATGCTTATTTGAAAAGTTTTTATTCCGTTATTTAGTGATAGATTAATTTTCGCGAAAAATATCTACAGATTTATTTTGTTTTCGAGGAGGACATAAAATATAATGTTTTCCTCGAAAACAAACTTGACCTCTGTCGTATTTTTCGCAAAAATTAATCGATCACTAAGTAACGGAATATAAACTTTTCAAATAAACACTTTTCAAATAAACTTGTATAACTTTTTTTGTATTAATCTTTCAAATGTTTTATTTAAAGTTTAATTTAATTGAAATTTGTTTTAATTTTAGGCAATTCATATAAAAATGCCTAAAGACAAAAAAATACGTACTTGTTTAAAAAAGTTAAAAAAAATTCAGATATGTTATAAACTAATAAATGAAAATAAATATGATATACTAAATATGATAATAAATAATATTAGTTTGACAGAAAGAGAAATTTACAGAATCAATTCTAGTAGGAAATATAATATTGTAATGTGCGCGCCGCGGAAATGAAAGACACTTTTGAACTTAAAAACCAAGCAGTTTTATTAACGCGTCCGACAAAGCACAAGAGCGAGATTAGACTCGTTGTTGACAAACGTTGCCAAGAGCATGACAATTGACAACGCTCTTGGTAAAATCAATATATTGATCGGCTTCGGAACAGCTGAGTCGCAGTCGCGGAGTATACCGGGCGACGCTCGTAACACTAGCCCCCAAAAATGTAACGTGCGCGCCGCGGAAATGAAAGACACTTTTGAACTTAAAAACCAAGCAGCTTTCTTAACGCGTCCGACAAGGCTCGAGAGCGAGATTAGACTCGTTGTTGACAAACGTTGCCAAGAGCATGACAATTGACAACGCTCTTGGTAAAATTAATATATCGATCGGCTTCGGAACAGCTGAGTCGCAGTCGCGGAGTATACCGGGCGACACTCGTAACACTGCTCCCTCTTTTCAAGATTGTCGTCCCGACAATCCGGGGAGCAGTTTTCCTGTTACTCCAAGAAGGCCCCTTCGGCTTCCAGGACGATTTCCCTGTCCTTAATCGGACCACGTCCAACCGAGACGACCCTTTCAGCAAGGGCTTCTCCGGGCACTCTTCCTCGCAGAGCTAGCCAGACTCCCACGCGGAATTTTTCTACGCCGGCTCCCTTTTCCGTCCCCGTGCTCCTCTCCTGCCGTGAAGCTTCCTCTTCGCCCGATCTTGTGCGCTTCTCGTTTCTTTTTTCGGGATCAGGGGGGGAATTTACTTCCACGGACCCAACGCTCTAAGAGCTCCCTGCCCCCTGCCTCGGCATTTGCCCAATGTCCCACGGAAAAACCGTGGTCAAAAAACCGTGGGCGAGGCAGTCTTCTTAATAAAACTTTCCTCCTCACCTCGAGAAGCAGCCCTCATGCGTCCGCACCTCTCGGCAAAATTACTGAAAATAAAACAAAACAAGCAGAACAAGAACACACAAAAAAAACGGAAAGAACTTTTTTTTCCTTTTATAAGCAAAAACGATAGTTGCGTCCCAACGTACTCAATCAAAAGAAAACAATCCCTTGACATTCGGGCTCGGATTCACGTCCCCAAATTCAATTCGCCCTTCCCAGGCGACGGACATTCCGCGCGGAAACGCCTCACTCAATCCACATTCCCTGCTACAACATGGCGCCAGAGCCATCGCTTCCGCGGTCTCGTCCCAACCGATTCTAGATCGTACGGCGCCCGTTCTCCGCCCGCGTTTACACTGGCGCATGGCAAATTTACCGGCGCGCTTGACGGAGCCCCGTCCGCGGAAATATTATAGGAACAATTTAGCTGGTTTGAATTCCTTTTCATGTCCCTCCGCGGGCACCGCTACCACTGGCCGAGAACGAGTCCTTCCGGCATCGAAGCAGTCCCCTCTCCTCTCGCCGCTCATCCCTCAATTACTGCAACTCCCGCAGCTTCGCACGAAGCGAATCGACCTCCATCGTCGCACCCGCCGAGACTGAATCTTCCTCGAGGAATGTGTAATTGACACCTCTCTCTTGCACTTTCATTCCGCGCACTTTCTGACTCCTAAACTTGTTCGCGCTTCACAGGATCCGATGAACGGATCCCGGACGAGCCCCCAAAAATGTAACGTGCGCGCCGCGGAAATGAAAGACACTTTTGAACTTAAAAACCAAGCAGCTTTATTAACGCGTCTGACAAGGCACGAGAGCGAGATTAGACTCGTTGTTGACAAACGTTGCCAAGAGCATGACAATTGACAACGCTCTTGGTAAAATCAATATATCGATCGGCTTCGGAACAGCTGAGTCGCAGTCGCGGAGTATACCGGGCGACGCTCGTAACAATATTATATTAATGAAATAGATGATAATGCATAAAAAGTAATTTTTTATAAGATTTACATAAATGGGCAATTACATGAAAAGTGCCTCATGAATCATTAAGAAAATTAAGTTTAAAATTATAAATAAATACTAATTAAAATGGAAAATATAAATTATTAGAAGTAATGTTAGTAAACGTAATAAAATATTGGTTGGTAAAATCCACTGAACAACAAAAACAATCAGTAAAAAATTGTAAGATGTTTTATTCCAAGAAAAATTATTTTGAGTTATAAAATTTTATTTTAAGTTGTTTATTTTTGTGACAATTATAATCATAAAAACTTTATTTAATTAAAGTTTATTTATATGTAAACATTTTTGTTTCCAAAAAATTTTTAATATGAAGGAAACTTTTTATTTAAAGAAATCTATTTTTTGTATTTAACTAACAAGTACATTTAATATTAATAGCAACTTTCCTTTGTTTTATTTAAAGAGTACATTTAAAGTTTGTGCAATGTTTTTAGTTGTCAGTTACGTATTTTAATTACATTAATTAGGATTATATCTAGAAAGTCATAGTTCTTTATTTTATAAAATGTTAATTGATGAGATTTATGAAAAAAATTTATTTAAAAAATATGTAAAAATACGTAAAGATTGATAAAATACATAAAGCTTTTTTTTAGATTTTGTGATATTTATACCAAATACTAAATTTATTTTTAGTTTTTTTTGTATATTACAAAATATTTTGGTGATTAAATTTTATTTATTTTAAATATATATATAACTCTCAAAATTATATATATAAGTTTATAAGTTATAAGCAAAACTAATAATGTTCAATCAACTTAAAATGTTATACTTTTTGTATTAATATTGTAGAATTAATAAATAATTAATATTGGTATTATAGTAATTAAATTCATGTATTTACTCTCCTTTAATATAGATATTTATATAATTACTGTTGCAAATAACGTGATAACATTTTTAAAAGCAGTTAAATTTATTTTTTACAAATATGACAAAATTAAAATACACATTAAAAAAGTATGATTATATAGTTAAAAAATTAATAATTAAATTTTAGTTAACAGATATTTATAACAGTAATATTAACATTTTAATATCTGTAGTTTAATATAAAATAAATTTAGCCGCTAGTGAAAATAAATGGACGTTTTCCTGCAAGCGACACAGATGTGTAACACCGTGTATTCATTAGTGAATGGAACACTTTTTTTCTTACATTAATGGGCACAATGTTACATATGTGTCATCTGTGCCGCTTACTAAAAATTGTCCAATAATTTATATGTTCATAGAATATTTATGGAATATCCTGTATGCATAAATTCTGCAGAATATACGCTGGATTATTCTATTCATATTTAGAAAATATTTATAAGAGTACCATTCGAATATACTATGAACATACGATTAATATATAAAAATGTAATATGGAATATTCGAAATATTCTTGAATATTCATAAAATATTCATAAGAATGTTTGGTGTTATCTGGGGGAGTATATACAGGGTGATTCAAAATAACTATATGTCCTTGCATAGACGTATTCTTAGTAATATTCTGAGTCAATTTTTTCTTTCGCAAAAAATTATCCAGAGCTTAGATTTCTATATATAATAAGAAATAGTTTACGTATCTTGAATCAGATACAAGAGGTAAGCAGGGGTGGCACAACGCACAACTCACCGCTGCTCGCGGGCACCACGAGCATCGCGAGGCATCTGCTGCGCTCAATAATCGATAATCATCTCAATTATCTTTAACACAGATCTTTAATACAGATTTAAAATTAATTTTCTATTATCTAAATAATTACGTAGAATATTCAAATTGATTACTAGAATGTCAAATTTTTTGCTCTCCGGGTCTCCGTGTATGCATTTCCAACATATTCTTCAACAAATTATAATAGTAAATTATATTAATCAATATTTTTATTTTTAAGTTGCCGCGTTTCCAGACACATATTCGACAGTGTTACCACACAATAACCAATAAAGTCAGTTGTCTGCTTGCTTAGCTGAACTCGATGTCAGCTGACATCGAGTAACTAGTAAACACGCGTTGTGTGTTCGTCGAGTAAATACGCGTTTCTTTCTTCGAATAATTTTGACGCGCCGAGTGATTAGTGATGTTTAATAGTTAAATGTTTCGTACTATTTTTTTGATGTGTAAATAAATTCGGTCAAGTGAGTGAACAGAGTGTGTGTGTGTGTGTGTGTGAATGTGTGTGTGTGTAAATGAGTGAAGTGATAAAATGTAAGAAGAAAGAAAAAAAGAATTTTAATCCGATAACCTGAAGGATGGATCGTGAGAACAATCAATTGATTGCAGGATGGTACGTGCGTAAACAGGTTCAAACAAGTTCTCTCCCCTTTCTCTCTCCTCTCTCTCTCTCTCTCTCTCTCTCTCTCTCTCTCTCTCTCTCTCTCTCTCTGTCACCTATTTATTTCTTCCTTTATTACATAATATTCGGGTAATTCAAAATACTAAATACCATCGTTAAAGATAATTGAGATGATTATCGATTATTGAGCGCAGCAGATGCTTCGCGATGCTCGTGGTGCCTGCGAGCAGCGGTGGGTTGTGCCACTCCTGCTTACCTCTTGTATCCGATTCAGGATACGTAAACTATTTCTTATTATATATAGAAATCTAAGCTCTGGATAATTTTTTGCGAAAGAAAAAATTAACTCAGAATATTACTAAGAATACGTCTATGCAAGGACATATAGTTATTTTGAATCACCCTGTATATTAATTTATAAAGGGAAATGCTGACAAAGGTACTGTGTGCGTACTTACCATTGTCTGATAAAAAAGTATCCTCAATATTGCAATTATCCTCAATTTTGCAATTATCCTCAATATTATAATTATCATCATTGTTTGACATAATATTCATTGACATAATCTCTTTCTCGTTAATATCGAATAAATGTTCCATGCCAATATCTGTATATAAAAAGTACATTAATATTTCATATTGACGATGCAGAGTTAATGTTAATAAATAGCAGCTAAACTTACCCAAAAAGTTTTGTTGGCCAAAAAGATTGGTTTGATTATCACAGTTTTCCTTTTTTGTTTCTATTTTGTCATGATTTCTATTTTCATCAATGGATGTAATCAGTTTCTCAGTACCTAATGTAATAACGATAAAGAAAAGTATGTATATTCCAATTTAACATACATAACACAATAAATGAACATTACTAGCTCAACACACTTATAAAGTTGAACAAGCACAAGAAGCTTTAAAGCCCAATTCCACAATTACTTTAACCTTTTACTTTAATAGTTTATACTTCATTAGTTAATAATATTCATTAAATGTTTTATATAAAATTTTTTATTAGGTGTCATTAGTTAAACTTCACTTAAAGAAATTTGTAAAATTGGTCTTAAATCTTGTGTATTTCATCTCTAAATATTATCAACATGATTTCTGTTTATATAAAATCTTAATATTAAAAATCCTAAAGATGTTTTAATATTTGATATTATTGAAAGTTATTATTTGTAAGATAAAACGGATGTAAATGTGAAAACAGAAATAATAAAAACTTTTTAGAATATTCATACATTTCTGCAAAATATAAATTCTCATGAAAAGTATAATTTGTACGATTAATCATTTTAACGATTATAATCTAGTAAATACTACTGCGTGTTGTAAGCCGATTACAATTATATCTATTAAAATTGCGACACGCATCTTTCGAAAGACGTTGCAAGAAACACCTCTTTCAAAAGACGCACAAGAATCCGCCGCGTTCACGAAAGTCCCGAGTAACTTCCATGAGATTACAACAGCGCGTTCGGAAGCAGTTCGTATCGCCATAGAAATAGGTCCTACGCTGCAAAATCAAACCGCAAGGCTACCGCGTTCCGATGTCGAAACGCTTAGCCTCGCGGAAGCTACCGACGCCCGGTCACTGGCCCCAGAAATTGCGCCAGATATCATAATATATAAACGCGACCACGCCGTGACCGAGCGGAGAGTATCATAACAGCGACCGAGCATCGTCGCATACCGTAAACCTTATCGCGAGTGTTACGTGACATCAACACAGCTGATTGCAAGCGCAAGAAACAGAAATAAAGACAACGAACAAGCACGTAAGAAGCGTCTTCTTTTCTTTTATACACCGAGCCGAACCTTCACCCTTTGGGTCCCAACCCTTCAGGCAGAACGATCCCAACTACCGACGGGAAAGAATTCCCAAAACGAGCAAACGCTCACAACAACTCGAAAACGTTGACACATCTTTCAAAAGCAAATAACGATATACTACGACATGCGGGATAATCACCAAAGCTGGCAATAGTGTTTAAAGCAATTAATAATATTTTACGACATGCGGGGACATTACCAAAGCTGGAAATAATGTTTAAAACAATTAATAGTATTTAACGACATGGGGGATAATCGTCAAAGCTGGAAATAATGTTTGAAGCAATTAATAACATTTCACGACATGCGGGATACTCATCAAAGCTGGAAATAGAGATGAAAAAAGTTTACAATGTACACGTATACAGAGTCAATAATCCGAGTAGCTTTAAACAAATTTTACAATCAACGCCTCGAGTTACTATTCTTCTTGTGGTATAACGCGCGCGCGACAGCTTTTCGTGCCTGTACAAAATGTTCGATTGTATAAAAATCTAGCCGCAATTGTCGCATTTTTAAACTTCCAAAAAAATGGCGTCCGTCCGTCCGTCCGTCCGACCACTCGGTGGTTCACACGTATGTCTATCGTCGCGTCCAAGGGGGGCAGGAATCAGAACCCCACGGCTCGTCACTTCCGTGGTATTTTGCGACTCCAAACCCTCCCTGCCCTGTCTGTGATTTGTCGATCACTGTCTGTCGTAGCCTCCTCTCGCTCTTTCCACGGCGTGCGAACGTGTATCTCTCAACGGCATCTGCGACAAGCGTTACGTTTTTACGTTTTAAAGCGTGGAGGGGAATGAATGATAGTAGTGGGATAGATCGTGAGACGACGATACTTACCGCCGTTTCTTGAGCGGAGGCTCCTCTTTTTCGTCTTCCTCTTCCTCCTCCTTCTCGGTATCGTCGTTGGCGGCGTCGTACTCGGATAACGACGAGGTGTTGTTGTCATCGTCGTTGCCGCCGCCGCCGCCGCCGCCGCTTATCGGCTGCTGCTGCTCATCCCCGGAACTTGCGAACGTCTCGTCGTCCACCGACAATGTCGATGGAAGACTCTCGGGAGTAGGTGGACGTTGACGCATATTGTCTTCTACGAGCTGCAACAGACCAAGCCACACGCGTATAAAGCGACTTTTGAACCCTTTACCCACGAGGAGATAATGTTGAATGTATAAAAATTCCTTATATACGAACCGACAGCTTTGCGAGCACTCGCGAGAAAGGTGCCCTGGTCGTCGAGAAACGCAGCCTAGCGGAAACGTAAGTAATTAAACTTGGACGCGTCTTTCGCGTTTCGATCGAACCGACGTTATCCTGGGAAACTTGGAAACCCTCGTTACCAACCAATTGACGAGGCAGGTTTGCCTTGTTGCTAGGCGTCGGTAAAGTAGTCGCTTCGCCTTAGCGACCGTCGGCGAATCCTCAATTTCCTGCGCGCCGAGCGTCGGTAGAGTACGTGCTCCGTCGGTAACTTTACGCTTTTGTATCCTAAATAAATTTCCTCCTTCGTATTTTGGTACTGTGTCACAAATTTATCTTGTTACAAAAGTTAGACATTGAGAATCACACCGCAAGCGAATATTATTATTAATAACTGCACTTCTTTTAATTCTAATATTGTTTTTTTTTCGGGGGAGGGGTCGCCCTCCCCGACCCCCCCCCCCAAAGGGGACTTTGCCACCTGCACCCCCACCCGGGGCTTCGCCACCGGGACCCCTGACCAGGGGGCTGCGCCCCCTGGACCCCCCTATTAACCTTCTTGACCATAGCACGCTTGAAAGTTGAATTTGCCGCGCGCGCTTTGCGCGCGTATCAAACTACAGTTGCGTCCATAATCAATCTACTCCGTACGTCTTTACTAATTTTATTTGCATCCTATCTGTACAAGGTTAGGCGAGAGAATCAAAGTTTGTCCTCTCGTCGAGTTGTATAAGAACAAAGTGAAAGAACAAAGAAGTAAAAGAAATGCAAGAAACAAAATTTTGAAAAGTTTGAAAAGTGGCGCCGCCCAAACGGTAAGAGATACGAGGTTCCCCAAGAGAACAAAAGTTGCTCCTCTCGTCGAGTTGTACCAAGTTCGACATCTAGACTCCGAAACCTACGAAGCGCAGACTTGGTGCAGCGCGAAAACTTACCAGGAACGTCGTCTACGGGAACGGCGACACCGGGGATGGATAGAGCTCGTCGAGTAACTAAAGGACGGACACCTAGACTCCGGAACCTACGAAGCGCAGACCTGGAGCAGCGCAAAAACTTACCGGGAACGTCGTCTACGGGAACGGCGACACCGGGGATGGATAGAGCTCGTCGAGTAACTAAAGAATAGGCACCTAGACTCGACGACCTATGGAGCGCTGACCTGGTAACGTTAAAAGACCCACCAAGGACGTCTTCTACGGGGACAACGACACCGGGAGGTGATAGCCCTCGTCGAGTACGTCGAAAAAGGGTCTCTCCCCGAAATTCGTTTACCCAAGCCTTCGTGGTCGAACGAGAGCCCCACTGGTCACTCCGTTGAGCGCTCACGTACACGGAGGTAAGGCTCCGCGCTCCCGAGAGGTACCCCGAAACCGACCTTCAAAGTCCCGTAACTCGCGAACGGTTATAGATACGAGGTTTGAGCAAAGGACCTTTTTCGTAGATCTCGACGAGATCTTTCGAACGGGACCACGAGCGAGCTCGTATCTCCAACCGTTTGAATGTTACGGTATTTTGAAGTAAAAATTTTTATTTTTTCGCGGTACCTCGCGAACGATTGGAGCTACAGGGTTCGCGCAAGGTCCCTCTCGTAGATCTCGACGAGATCTTTCGAACGGGACCACGAGCGAGCTCGTATCTCGAACCGTTTGAAAGTTACGGTATTTTGAAGTAAAAATTTTTATTTTTTCGCGGTACCTCGCGAACGATTGGAGCTACGGGGTTCGCGCAAGGTCCCTCTCGTAGATCTCGACGAGATCTTTCAAACGGGACAACGAGCTAACTTGTATCTCCAACCGTTTTAAAGTTGCGTTACTTTGAAATTTTTTTGAGACGTCTGCGTCTTAAAATTACTGGCCATTTTACTGCCAGTACTAAAAATTTTATTACACGTAATATAAACTATAGATTTTCAGTCCCGGCAGTAAATGCAGTAATTTTTGTACGCAGCCTATATTTAACCATATTTTATTTAACTTACAGTTTCGTCACATTTGTGATATTCATAGTCAACATGTCTGATTATCCGGATCATTTACCAAAGAGCCCCATAGAGGGATGCGTTGTCGGGGAGACGCAAGCTCTTGTTCATTCTTATCCGCCGCCTGAGCCTCCGGGGGAAGACCCGCGGCCGCGTCCTCGTCCGGTACCAATCCCGGACGCAGACGCTATTGTTTTAGCGCCGATGCAGCCGCCGCCGCAACCGCCGCTACGAAGAATAAAGAAAACATTGCCTGAATCTACGCAGCCGGCGACACGGCGCAATTTACCAAAAATTATTGAATCTATTGTAATACCAGCTCACGGCCCGTCGACGAGCCAGTCAACGGCTAAAAGCATTCAGGTATATACAAAAGATTCTGACAAACGGACGCAAGCAAGAATAGACGAAATAGTCTGTTTGTATAATCAACGACAGCAGCTGCAACAACAGCAGCCACAACAACAGCAGCAGCTACAGCTACAGCTACAGCAACAGCAGCAGAAGCTATGGCAACAGCAGCAGCAGCTACGACAACAACAACTGCAGCAGCTACAGGAACAGCAGCAACAGCAGCAGCTGCAGCAACAGCAGCAGCAACAGCTACGGCAACAGCAGCTGCAGCTACGGCAACAGCAACTGCAGCAGCTACAGCAGCAGCTATGGCAACAGCAGCAGCAGCTACGGCGGCAGCAACAGCAGCAGCAGCAGCTACGGCGGCAGCAGCAGCAGCAGCAGCTTTGGCAACAGCAGCAGCAGCAGCAGCAGCTTCGGCAACAGCAGCAGCAGCAACAGCAGCGGCAACAGCTACGGCAACAGCAGCAGCAGCAATTGCCTATTTTAAAACCGACGTCGCTTGTCCTGTCGGACAATTTTAGCGACGACGATATTTTATCAAAATCAGACATCGATTCGATCCTCGTTTGCTGCCGGTCAATCGAGCCGTTTAAATGCAACTATGTAGCAAAACTGCACGCTGCTTCTACAAAGCCGCAAATATGCGAGAATAAAAAACTAACGAATTATCTGACAAAGCGGTATTTATTCCCATCGACACGACTACCCGATTACGATGATCATTGCAATCGTGGCGATCACCACGTGAGCGACAGCGGCTGCAGTGTCTGCGACTCGCCGCGTCATCAAACGCTTCTAGCAGCGACGGATCCCATGAATCTGTCGATATCGGGTCGTACCAATGAAAAGTGGTACGAATTTATTATCGGAAATCTGGATGATTGTCCATTATGGATGGTCTTTCAGATCGATAACGACAGCGAGTTTTGGGAACATTTTCCGCGCGACGCCAACACAAGCGAGCGATTAAACGCCATTGGCTCGGCGTTTTCCATGTTAATCATATCGCGAGCAGCCACAAAATTAGACCCGTACACAGAGACGGCCATGACGGGTCTAAAGTACCTCTTGTACGACGTGCAACGTTCATACAACGTTATGCAAAACGATTTTGCCAACTTTGCCGTCTTATTATCGAACGAACTGAGAGAGGTCGATCTAACGCGACTGTGCGGCATTAGAATTGCCTATTTTTATACATGCTCCCATGGCATGCGTTTAAATCAAAAAACGGTTGAAAAATTCTTAGAATCCGTCGTCGATGTAAACCACCAACATATGGAAATATTACAGTTGCACCGCGCCGATAACCTAACATTAATGGACATTTCTAACGACGCTCTGCTGTTAAAACTCGACGGCACGAACGAGGATTCGTTGTCGTCTCTGTTTCGCAAATCAATCGTACTCGGCGGCAAATTAGAGCGCTATCGCACTGGTTTTTGCGCCAACCACGGTTATATGGCGTACCACGCGTCCCCGGTGATCGAGGACAATGTAATTACTTATGCGCAAGTGTATAATGCAGCCGCAAAAATGGCACGACCCCTTGAGTCGGGGTTCCTGCCGTCATTCGTGATATGTCGCGGATACGTTGACGACAAGAAATTACACCGCCTCGGCTCACAAACGATGCAATACATCCGCGATGTATTGCAATACAATGCATATTACGTCAAGCGTGGACAAACGATGCGCGTAGAAGAAGTGTTAACTTTTGACGCGCTGCGCCTTCGTAACGAAGGTAGTACCATAGCGCAGAGCGTACAAAAATACAATGTATTTGATACGCAAGCTTCGTGTATTTTGACAAAGTATTTGATACATCGTCGCATTGTCTATCGAATGCGTAATTGGCAGCTCCACGTCAATAATGAAATCCAAAACGATTTGGATTTCTTACGAAAATTAATAACGGACCGAGATCTTTTCGACACACTGGCATGGGTTTCGCCATTGATTGTCGCACAAGTAATACGGGCTGAGTTCCGTATTATGTATTTTCTACACGGAAACAATGTGCGCTATAACTTTGCTGTAAAACAGCACATGTTTTTGCATAAATCAGAAATCGCGTCCGTTAACGCTTCTACAGGCCTTGTCCAACTTCGGCCATTAATGGACCCTAATGACACTTTTATTTATCCAATCTGAACCGAAAGATTATCCGGTCCAGACCTTAAAGCTCCAACACTGTTGGTACGTGGCGAACCTCATACGGTCATACCATGACTTGGACGAGGAACAATCAAATTGCGACAGGGAACCCTTGCGGTTTCTCGTAACTTTGCACGCCACATGGGCGTACGGCAAAATGGCGTCAACTGCAATAGACGCAGCCGCACCGCGACGCGCGGAACAATTGACGTCTAAGCAACGACAACTTGTTCAATTCAATTACACTTATTTCGAAAACGCCTTCACTTTTAAGACGTTCTTTCAACGTTATAGGAAACTGTCGCCTCAGCAACAGGACGCCGTACGCATCCACAATCGCATCATGAGCGCCGACGATCTGTGCCGTGCGATGTATACTGAACCAACCAGCACATTTGCGAGAATTGCACGTATGTGCATTCGCGTGCACGACAAACAAACATTTTCGTTGTACGCGTTCATAGACACAAACGTACAACTATATCCAACAAGCATGGTAAGTACGACCAGCAAAGATGAATGGGTAATTATCCAAAAGGATAACCCAATTTTTACCGTCACAACGTTACACCAGGAGATATACACGCTAAGGCGTAGAATGCGGGCAAAGAGAATCGGCCGTTGCTCGTCGACACCGACCCGCCGAAGATCTCGTCTAAACGATAATGACGATAATGGTGAAACATCACCACCGCGGTCTTCTGAACAATCACAGTCGCCCATCCCGCTTTCGCCGCCGTCGCCCCCGTCGCCGTTGGCCGACGCGTACGCGACCGTTGAGCCGCTTTTGTGCCAACGCGCACCATCGCCACGTCTTTCGATTTCAACGTCCAACGTTGACGACACACCAAAGACGCTATCAAAAAAAAAACGTCAACGAGGACGACCACTCAAACGCGTCAGAGGTACGCCAAAGAAATCCCAAACGCGGGACATGTCATCGTCGGCGGCCGAGGCATCGCCAGTACGCGATGCGTACGCAAATGTTGTGACACGTTTGCGCACACTTTCACCACGTCTTTCTGTTTCAACGTCCAATGTTGAAGACACACCGGGGACGTTGCTAAAAAGAAAGCAAAGACAAAGAAAAACAAAATTCACAATTTTTTAAAAATTTAATTAATTGTGCAAGCCAAACGATAAAAGATACGAGGTTGGCCAAGAGGACCAAAGTTGCTCGGCTCGTCGAGATTTATAAGAGAAAAATGCCATAGTACAAAAAAACCAAAATTCAAAATTTCTAAAAAATTCAAACAGTTGCGCAAGCCAAACGGTAAGAGATACGAGGTTGGCCAAGAGGACCAAAGTTGCTCGGCTCGTCGAGTTCTATAAGAGAAAAATGCCATAGTACAAGAAAAACAAAATTCAAATTTTCTTAAAAACTCAATTAATTGCACAAGCCAAACGGTAACAGATACGAAATTGGCCAAGAGGACCAAAGTTGCTTGGCTTGTCGAGTTCTATAAAAACAAAATGCCATAGTACAAGAAAAACAAAATTCAAAATTTTTTAAAAATTTAATTAATTGTGCAAGCCAAACGGTAAAAGATACGAGGTTGGCCATGAGGATTAAAGTTGCTCGGCTCGTCAAGTTCTATAAAAGAAAAATACTAAAGTTGCGAAAAATATAAGGCTTTTTAAATAAATAAAGAAAAATGAAGAAATACGTAAAATGAGTTATACAGGCCAAACGGTAAGAGATACGAGGTTGACCAAGAGGACCAAAGTTGCTTCTCTCGTTGGGGTGCATAAGGGAAACGTATCAAAGTTGCCGAAAATGCAACATTTTCCAAATAAATAAATAAAATACGCCTAAATTTCCTTATACAGTCCAAACGGTAAGAGATACAAGGTTGGGCAAAAGGACCAAAGTTGCTCCTGTTGTACCTTTCGTTGTAAATACGATTTTTGGATCATTGCCAGAGATCTCGCGAGGAAAGTATTTCGTCACATACACCATTATTTGTTTTGAATACTTTTATTCTTGTATTCATTTACAATGGATAGATTGCGACCTTGCAAGGCAGAGTATCGCGCCTATTGGTTCGTTGTCCACGACCCCGCAAAGCAGAGCGTCGTGGTTGTGAATTTACAATAAGTTATCTCGGCGATACACGAACCCGCAAAGCAGAGTGTCATGTGTAGTTTTAGTTTGTCTACTTCGGATTGACCCGGTCCTCACCTTCCTTCGTCGGTTTATATACCCGATAATTCGGTAGTTGGATCGAAAGAAAGGGAGAATTGCGTGAGGGCGTAAATCGGTCAGTATTCCAAATTACTGCTTAGATAAGGTTTTTCAAATTTATCTCCGCAACCAAGCGTTCTAGCAAAAAGTGTTTGGGACAAAAGTTGTTCCAATTGACGAGGCGCATATTTCATCTCCTACGAACTTTGTTGTAATGTCGACAGTTTAAGAGATAAGGTTTTTCCAATTTATCTCCGCTACCAACCGTTATAGCGAAAAATGTTCGGAACAAAAATTGTTTGACTCGACGAGACGAATATTTTATCTCCTACGAACTTTGTTGTAAAGTCGACAGTTTACGAGATAAGATTTTTCCAAATTATCTCCACAACCAAGCGTTATAGCGAAAAATGTTTCGAACAAAAGTTGTTCGTCTCGACAAGGCGCGTATTTTATCTCCTACGAACTTTGTTGTAAAATCGACAGTTTACGACATAAAATTTTTAATTTTGTTATGAGTGACACATTCATAACGATAAGGTGTCAGTAACACGATTACGTAAGTCGGTTAGCTGCAGTCAGCATCGAGCGCATCGCGCGAGGTTTCGCGCAATCCGCTCGACAATTAGCGCAATGCTCCTTAGACAGCACTTGTTGTCTAAACAATAATTTGGAATACTGACCGATTTACGCCCTCACGCAATCCTCCCCTTCTTTCGATCCAACTACCGAATTATCGGATATATAAACCGGCGAAAGAAGGTGAGGATCGGGTCAATTCGAAGTAGACAAACTAAGACTACACACGACACTCTGCTTTGCGGGGTCGTGTATCGCCGAGATAACTTATTGTAAATATACAACCACGATACTCTGCTTTGCGGGGTCATGGACACGAGCTAATAGACGCGACACTCTGCCTTGCGGGGTCGCGATCTACCCATTGTAACTGAATACAAGAATAAAAGTGTTCAAGACAAATAACGGTGTATGTGACGAAATACCTTCCTCGCGAGATCTCTGGCAGCGATCCCAAATCGTACTCACAACAAGGGGTACAACAATCTTTTTCTCCGCAACCAAGCGTTATAGCAAAAAATGTTTGGAACAAAAGTTCTTTGTCTCGACGAGGCGCGTATTTCATCTCTTACAAACTTTGTTGTAAAGTCGACAGTTTACAAGATAAGGTTTTTCCACTTTTTCTCCGCAACCAAGCGTTATAACGAAAAGTGTTTGGGACAAAAGTTGTTCGTCTCGAGGAGGCGCATATTTCATTCCCTACAAACTTTGTTGTAAAGTTGACACTTTACGATATAAAGTTTTTCCACTTTTTTTCTGCAACCAAGCGTTATAGCGAAAAATGTTTCGAACCAAAGTTGTTTGTCTCGACAAGGCGCGTATTTCATCTCCTACGAACTTTGTTGTAAAATCGACAGTTTACTAGATAAGGTTTTTTTACTTTTTCTCCGCAACCAGACGTTATAACGAAAAGTGTTTGGGACAAAAGTTGTTTGCCTCGTCGAGGCACATTTTTTATCTTTTACAAACTTTGCTGTAAAGTCTACAATTTACGAGATAAGGTTTTTCCACTTTTTTTCCGCACCCAAGCGTTTTAGCGAAAAATGTTTGGGACAAAAGATGTTTGTCTCGACGAAACGCATATTTCATCTCGTACAAACTTTGTCGTAAAGTCGACAGTTTACGAGATACGGCGTTTTTTGCTGTATCTCCGCAACCAACCGTTCTAGCGAAAAGTGTTTGGGACAAAAGATGTTTGTCTCGACGAAACGCATATTTCATTTCCTACAAACTTTACTGTAGTCTACAGTTTACGAGATAAGGTTTTTCCACTTTTTTTCCGCACCCAAGCGTTTTAGCGAAAAATGTTTGGAACAAAAGATGTTTGTCTCGACGAAACGCATATTTCATCTCCTACAAACTTTATTCTAAAGTTGACAGTTTAAGAGATAAAATTTTTCCACTTTTTTTCCGCAACCAAGCGTTTTAGCGAAAAATGTTTGGGACAAAAGATGTTTGTCTCGACGAAACGCATATTTCATCTCCTATAAACTGTGTTCTAAAGTTGACAGTTTAAGAGATAAGGTTTTTCCACATTTTTCCGCAACCAAGCGTTTTAGCAAAAAATGTTCGAGACAAAAGATTTTCGTCTCGACGAGGCGCATATCTCATCTCCTACAAACTTTGTTGTAAAGTCGACAGTTTACAAGATAGGGTTTTTCTACTTTTTCTCCGCAACCAAGCGGTATAGCGAAAACTGTTTGGGATAAAAGTTGTTCGACTTGACGAGGCGCATATTTCATCTCCTACAAACTTTGTTGTAAAGTCGACATTTTACAAGATAAGGTTTTTCTACTTTTTCTCCGCAATCAAGCGTTATAACAAAAAGTGTTTGGGACAAAAGTTGTTCGTCTCGAGGAGGCGCATATTTCATTCCCTACAAACTTTGTTGTAAAGTTGACAGTTTACGAGATAAGGTTTTTCCACTTTTTTTCCGCAACCAAGCGTTTTTGCGAAAAATGTTTGGGACAAAAGATGTTCGTTTCGACAAAACGCATATTTCATCTCCTACAACCTTTGTTTTAAAGTTGACAGTTTAAGAGATAAGGTTTTTCCACTTTTTCTCCGCAACCAAATGTTTTAGCGAAAAATGTTTGGGACAAAAGATGTTCGTCTCTACGAGGCGCATATTTCATCTCCTATAAACTTTGCTGTAAAGTCTAGAGTTCACGAGATAAGGTTTTTTCACTTTTTCTCCGCAACCAAGCGTTATAGAAAAAAATGTTTGGAACAAAAGTTGTTCGACTCGACGAGGCGCATATTTCATCTTTTACGAACCTTGTTGTAAAGTCGACAGTTTACGAGATAAGCAAGTGCTATTTAAGGAGTATTGCGCTAATTGTCGAGCGGATTGCGCGAAACCTCGCGCAATGCGCTCGATGCTGACTGCAGCTAATCGACTTACGTCACCGTGTTACTGACACCTTATCGTTATGAGTGTCACTCATAACATCCCGCTCGCCGAGTTCTATAAGAGAAAAATACTATAGTACAAGAAAAACAATTCAAAATTTTTTAAAAACTCAATTGCGCAAGCCAAACAGTAACAGATACGAGGTTGGCCAAGAGGACCAAAGTTGCTGGGCTCGACGAATTTTATAAAAGAAAAATGCTATAGTACAAGAAAAACAAAATTCAAAATTTCTTAAATACTCAATTGCGCAAGCCAAACGGTAACAGATACGATGTTGGCCAAAAGAACCAAAGTTGCTCGGCTTGTCAAGATTTATAAGAGAAAAATGCCATAGTACAAAAAAACCAAAATTCAAAATTTCTAAAAAATTCAAACAGTTGCGCAAGCCAAACGGTAAGAGATACGAGGTTGGCCAAGAGGACCAAAGTTGCTCGCCTCGTCGAGATCTATAAGGAAAAATGACTAAACTTGCGAAAAATATAAGGCTTTCCGAATAAATAAAGAAAAATGAAAAAATACCTAAAACGAGTCCAACAAGCCAAACGGTAAGAGATACGAGGTTAAGCGAAAGGACTAAAATTGCTCCTCTCGTCGAGTTCTATAAAAAAAAAATGCAAAAATTCATAAAATATTAAATTTTAAAATCCTCAGAACTTTAACGAATTAAAACGGCGAAACGGTTAGAGGTACAAGGTCTCTGAAGAGGACCAAAGTGTCTCGGCTCGCCGAGTTCTATAAGGAAAAAATGCGAAAATTCAAAAATTGTTTAATTTTAAAATTCTCAAAACTTCAACGAATTAGAACGGCCAAACGATAAAAGATACGAGGTTTCTCGAGAGGACAAAAGTTGCTCCTCTCGTCGAGTTGTACCAAGTTTGACACCTAGACTCCGGAATCTACGAAGCGCAGATCTGGTGCAGCGCGAAAACTTACCAGGAACGTCGTCTACGGGAACGGCGACACCGGGGATGGATAGAGCTCTTCGGGTAACTAAAGGACGGACACCTAGACTCCGGAACCTACAAAGCGCAGACCTGGTGCAGCGCGAAAACTTAGCAACGTCGTCTACGGGAACGGCGACACCGGGGATGGATAGAACTCGTCGTGTAACTAAAGGACGGACACCTATACTCCGGAACCTACGAAGCTCAGACCTGGTGCAGCGCGAAAACTTACCGGGAACGTCGTCTACGGGAACGGCGACACCGGGGATGGGTAGAGCTTGTCGAGTAACTAAAGGATAGACACCTAGACTCGACGAACTATGGAGCGCTGACCTGGTAACGTTAAAAAACCCACCAAGGACGTCTTCTACGGGGACAACGATACCGGGAGGTGATAGCCCTCGTCGAGTACGTCCAAAAAAGTCCTCTTCCCCGAATTCGTATCTCCGAGCCTTCGTGGTCAAACGAGAGCCCCACTGGTCACTCCGTCGAGCGCTCCCATGCTTAGAGGTAAAGCTCCGCGCTCCCGAGAGATACCCCGAAACCGACCTTCAAAGTCCCGTAACTCGCGAACGGTTAGAGATACGAGGTTCGAGCAAAAAACCTTTTTCGTAGATCTCGACGAGATCTTTCGAACGGGACCTCGAGCGAGCTCGTATCTCCAACCGTTTGAAAGTTGCGGGATTTTGAAGTAAAAATTTTCATTTTTTTACCGTACCTCGCGAACAATCGGAGCTACGAGGTTCGCGCGAGGTTCCTCTCGTAGATCTCGACAAGATCTTTCGAACGGGACCACGAGCGAACTCGTATCTCCAACCGTTTGCAAGTTACAGTATTTTTTACGTCAAAGTTTTTACTTTTTTGTACAAAAATATATTGCCAACCGATTGTAATTATTTACCAATAAAAACTGACATGTTACAGCAACCAGCAGCAGCAGCACAATAGCAGCAGCAGCAGCAGCAGCAACAGCAGCAGCAACAGCAACAGCAACAGCAACAGCAACAGCAACAAAAGTAATTTTGAAGTACCGGCCGAAAAATAATCGTAGTTATTGGTAGGCTTGAATGTTTCGCGTATATATCGTAATTTTCCTTTGTTTCAGATGACAATTCATCCTTCGGGAAAACCAACCAAGAAAATATTAGCGAACTGGATGCTAGATATGAACGAAGAGGCCGACGTAGATGAGCCGGTATCGTCAGAAAATGGTACGTGCGCCTATCAAGTGTGTGTGTGTGTGTGTGTGTGTGTGTGTGTGTTGTGGGTGTGTTGTGTGTGTGTGTGTGTGTGTGTGTTGTGTGTGTGTGTGTGTGTGTGTGTGTGTGTGTGTGTGTGTGTGTGTGTGTGTGTGTGTGTGTGTGTGTGTGTGTGTGTGTGTGTGTGTGGTGTGTGTGTGTGTGTGTGTGTGTGTGTGTGTGGGTGTGTGTGTGTGTGGTGTGTGTGTGTGTGGTGTGTGTGTGTGTGTGTGTGGTGTGTGTGTGTGTGTGTGTGTGTGTGTGTGGTGTGTGTGTGTGTGTGTGTGTGTGTGTGTGTGTAGTGTGTGTGGTGTGTTGTGTGGGTGTGTGTGTGTGTGTGTGTGGTTTTGTGTGTGTGTGTGTGTGTGTGTGTGTGTGTGTGTGTTGTGTGTGTGGTGTGTGTGTGTGTGTGTGTGTGGTGTGTGTGTGTGTGTGTGTGGTGTGGTGGATGTTGTGTGTGTGTGTGTGTTGTGTGTGTGTGTGTGTGTGTGTGTGTGTGTGTGTTGTGTGTGGTGTGTGTGTGTGTGTGTGTGTGTGGTGTGTGTGTGTGTGAGTGAGTGAGATTTCTAATTTTTTTTAACGGAATTTTTTTAATTAGGAACAAGTTCAGACGAGTCAGATTTATCTGACAACACCCTCAGTTACGTAGACTCCTTCCCCCGTTGCATTCGTGCAGAAGTTATTCGCGACGTTGTCGAAGAAAGAAGAAGAATCCGAAGAAGACAACGCGCGGCTGAAGAACGAGAAAGGGAGAGAAGGGAGGAGATAGAAAGGGAGCGGGAGGAAGAACAAAGAGCGGCCGAGGAGGATAAGAGAGCGGCCGAGGAGGAAGAGAGAGCGGCCAAAGAGGAAGCGGCGGATACTAATGTATAAAAAATAAAATAAAAAATTTTCCCTTCAATGGCGTGCCACCTTGGCGTGATGAAGGGGCTCACCGTGTCGCTGGAGACACGGTGCTAAGAGCACGCTCTGGTAATATCGCGAAAGAGATACCACGAGCGAACCCGTATCTCCAACCGTTTGAAAGTTACGGTATTTTGAAGTAAAAATTTTTATTTTTTCGCGGTACCTCGCAAACGATTGGAGCTACGGGGTTCGCGCGAGGTCTCTCTCGTAGATCTCGACGAGATCTTTCGAACGGGTCCACGAGCGAGCTCGTATCTCTAACCGTTTGAAAGTTACGGTTAACTTGGAATAATTTGCAACGTAAACAGATATTTACCCAAGCTGAAAATAATATTCCAATTTACTAAGAATAATTTGCAATATGCTAAAATATTTACCCAAGCTGAAAATAATATTACAATGCACTTTGAACAATTTGCAACATGCTGGAATACTTACTCGAGCTGAAAATAATATTCCAAGCCACTGGAAATAATTTGCAATTTGCTGGAATACTTACCCAAGCTGAAAATAATATTACAAGGCACTTTGAATAACTTGCCACATGCTGGAATACTTACCCGAGCTGAAAATGATATTACAAGGCACTTGGAATAATTTGCAACATGCTGGAATACTTACCCAAGCTGAAAATAATGTTCCAAGCAAGTTGAAATAATTTGCAACGTGCGGGAATATTCACCCGAACTAAAAATAATTTTACAACTGTTTTTTAGCATCCCATAAATTGACACCTTTAAATTCCTCTCCGACCCTGGGCCACCTTGCCGCGGTGGAGAGGCTCACCCTTGCAGGTTTGGCACGCAAGGGTGCCAAGAGCCCAGTGTGCGTGTGTTTGTGAGCGAGCGATCGAGTAAGTGCGCGTGTAAATGAGCCGCGGCCGAGTCCACGTGGATATTCTCAGAGGACTAACCAAGGGGGAATAGTAGGCCCCCCGACGGGGCCTCCGGGGTGAAGTTTGTACCCGACTTCTGGGGTAGTAAAACGGGATACCTGCCTTGTTCGGATTAATAATCTATGAACCTATGAACCTATGAACCTATGAAGCTATGAACGTATGAACCCCTAAGTTTAATGAGGGAAAACCGCTCCCCCGAAGGTGTCCCGAGCCTACTCTAAGGTTGAAGCGTGGAATATTGGGCGTGGGTGTGGAGAGGCGCGTTGGCTAGCGTCCCCTCATATTCCTGCGCTTGCGGGGGGGGGAAAAATACTCCGTTGGCCGTCTAGCCTGGGATTTCGCCATCCGTCCGGATCGGATACGGGCGGGGCGTCTTTCTGGGATGACGTTAAGCCTTTTGTATAAATTATAGCGCGGGCCTACCCCGTATCATTTTTTAATAGTTTTCTCGACGGAACTAGGACCAGCCATCCAAACGTTTCTCGGACTGTCCCGTTTTTAATTAGGGTAACCAATTACGCGGGGTAACTGGTCCCACCGCGGTGGCACTTCCATGATGGACGAACCGCGTTTTATAATCCAAAGCAAAATGTATTTTAACAAAAAAACAAACACACCGATTAGAAGCCGGGAGGAGTCAAGGGAGGGAGTTTCCGCTGGTACATCAGCTGGTGCACCAGCAGCAGTAGCAGAAACAGCAACGGCAACTACGAGCGACGAGAACGGTCCGCCGCGGTCACAGTCGCGCCGCAGATTACCGACGATTCAGTCGTCGGTAACGTTAACTTCCGCCGAAAAGAAGGAAGTAAAAAAACATTTGCCGTCTTGGTTAAGGTATTACATTGACCCGAGAACAACAATAATTTCAAAAGTGACACCACCGCCATTGACATTACCGCGACGGCAATCGCAAAATAACGATAATGAGAAGGAAGGAGAAGCAGAAGAAGCTGTAATGTCTGACTTAATTTATGAAGAATCGTCAAATAACGACACCCTTACTGACGCTGCCTCCGTTGCTTCCGCCACTGTTGCTGAGGAAGAGAAAGAGGAAGAGACTATTATGTCCAGTTTAATTTATGAAGGGTCAAGTAACGACATCCTTACTGACGCTGCCACCGTTGCTTCCGCCACTGCCACTGAGGAGGAGGAAAAAGAAGAAGAGGCTATTATGTCCAGTTTAATTTATAAAGGGTCATCAATTAACGACACTTTTACTGACGCTGCCGTCGTTGCTTCTGCCACTGCCGCTGAGGAGGAAAATGAAGAGAAAGAGGAAGAGGCTATTGCGTCAAGTGTAATTTATCATCAAAAGTCATCAAGTAACGACAACTCTGCTGCCGTTACCGCTAACTCCAGCGAAGATGACGACGTGCATACTTCGCTACGCTGTTTAAATTTTAACGTGTTTCCGCCCGAAGGGGTAGAAGAATGCGTTACTAACAGCGACATTGATTCCTTATTATTTCTATGTACAACCCTGGAACCATTTTATTGCCAGGAAGTCTTTAAAATTGTCATTAAACCACCAACGATAATGCGGGTAAATAATATAAAATTAACCCAATATTTGAATCAAAGGCACGAATTTGACGTCAGGTTCGAGCCTCCATTTCGGGCCTTCAATGACGAAATAGATCCTCGATTGCCGTGGTACGAAATTCAAATGGGTACGATCGATTATCGGCCTATATTCGTCATCTTTCAAATAGATTCAGATAGTCCTCTTTACGGAACAGACCGTCTAGACACAACAGGAATTTTGCGCAAATGCATCACGGCTTTCGTACATTGTATAGTCATTCGCGCCGCGCAATCATTGCCTCACGACACGGAAACCGCGGAAGCCGGTTTGTCCTACGTAAAGTACGACGTAGACGGCACGTACAACGTTACGCAAAACAACTTTCGATCTTTCGTCGAAAAAGTATCTATACTTTTAGAGAGTTTGGACATTTGAACGAAATGCGGTATACAATGCCTAAGATTTTACACGGCAACACATGGTATTCGCTTGGAGATGCGTCAAGCGAGAGAGTTGATCCGTCGTGTCGTTAACCTAGATCATCCGCACGTAGACGTCGTGCAGGTTCATCGCGCCGACGTGTTTTCCTTCTCGAACGGCGGCGTAATGCTAGTCCATTTAGATGGAAAAGGACCGAGGTCTCTCAGCAACATACTGTCCAACTCGATAAAATTGGGAGTAAAACGCGTATTTCGGTACCGAATAGGCTACACAAAAAGTTTTGGATATTTTAACGTATACGTATCTCCTTGTATTGAAAACAATATTGTCACATTTGCGCAGGCGTACAATTCTGCGGCTAAGTTAGCTCGACCGCTCGACAGTGGACTTTTGCCTTCCTACGCGATATGCCGCGGTTACACCAAAGGTGGTTCTAATTTCTACAAGGTTGCGAATAAAACGAGACAATATATACGCAACCTCGTCATGTATTGTAGAAATTATGTGAGAAAGGGACACGTTTTACGCGTGGAAGAAGTACAAACGTTCGACCGACTTCGTATCGATTGCGGCATGTCCAATGCTTTAGAGCGTCAGGGAACATTTGCGGAAAATCACCTGTGCGTAATAAGCGTTTGGCTTATAAGGAACGGTCTCCTTCACTGGACGAGTGGTGAAAATTGGCGCAGACACATGGACGAGTCTATTATGAACGACGTAAGTCCTTTACGTTGGATAACCAGAGAAGCGTACGACAACGTCGATCAAGGCGCATGGTGTAACCCTAATACAGTACGCCTATTAATGAGATCAGAATTTAGAGCCATGCACTTTGTACACGGTCTCTTGAAGGTGTATAATTACGAAGTAGCTCGCCACATGTTCGTAAATGGTACTGAGGCTAACGCCAATCGCAAGGGTATAACGCGTTTATGTCCGTACGACGATCCCACGGACGATTTTATATATCCGTTATACAACAGTCTGGTGCGCCAATACTACATTAAGGCCATACATTATGTATGGCTGTGCAGCGTTAAAATCAATTACACGCCAGACGGAAATAACATGGATGACCGAACATTCGCGTTGCTGGCCGTGCGGTCAAGAGGCACGGTAGTGCCTCGCGCCAAGTATGCGCAGCGAGGCACCACCGTGCTTCTTTTACGCGAGACGTCGTTTGCGAGAAGACCGTAGTTATCGGATCTCAATAACGACTTAATTGATTGATTTCTAAATAGGCTTAATGGATAGCTTACATCCGATTTATATAATAAAAGTGTTTTTATTTTTCCGCTATATGACTTACGAGCGGAGGTATCGCGATTAGAAGTTTTCGCTCAAGAGTAAATTTGGTTTAAGAAACGTCGTAGTCATCATCATTATTATCGTCGTCGCCCGGCGCCTAGGACGAATGGTGGGGATTTGTACTGTTGTATCCTCCTTTATCTTTTGTGCTCACACATTTGACAACAAGGATGAACGATGCACCATGCGCCATGAAACGGAACGCACCATGTGTATCGTGATTGGTGAAGATAATCGAATCCGTGCCGCCGCGTGTCGATCGAGTGACAGTTCGAGGTTAGAGACGTGTTGACGTGTGCGAGGTTAGCGGCGAGTTAGTTTTTATTAGTGTTATGCATAATTATGCATATTACATCGTGGAGTACATCGTGGATTACATTGTAGAGGGAAATTTGCATAATCAGATAAGTTATACAGAGTTTTCATTTTTGTTAGAATAAATAAACTATTCTGAGATAAAATTGATACTTTGTGTTATGTTTCCTTTTTTAGTTTAAAAGAAAGAGGAAGAATTACAAATCTTATAAGACAATTCCAAAGAAGCTGAAGTTGACGGAAGAGCAGCAAGAAGCGTATAAAATCATTAATACTACAACCTTACTTACAAAGCTACTAGTTCTACATTATTTACAAAGCTACTAGTATTGGATAGTAATGATTTGTTCCAGTCAAAATTTCTATATGGTAAGAAAAATTTTCATTATACATTCACAAAGATCATATTCAAAATTTTAGTTATTGTTTAATTAATGCTCTTAAAACATATAATTATATGCCGACTTGGCAAACTTGAGAAGTTTCCGTGACAGCCACGCTTTTGTTCACTTACGTAAGATCAATACTTTGTGTTATTTTTTTTAGTTTTAAAAGAAAGAGAAAGAATTACAAATCTTACACTGTCAAGGTGTATCTTAAACTTAAATTAATTTTAAAGAAGCTGAAGTTGACGAAAGAGCAGCAGGAAGTGTATAAATTCACTAATTCTACAACATTACTTACAAAGCTACTAGTTCCACAATGTTACTGACAAAGCTACTAGTACTGGATAGTAATAATTTGTTCCTGTTAATACTACAATGCTCACTATTTAGTTTGGATTTAAAATTTCTATATGGTAAGAAAAATTTTCATACATTCACAGATCATATTCAAAATTTTACGGTTATTGTTAATGAATCTATTTTGTTTTTATTATGCTCTTGGAACATATAATCATGTGTCAGCTTGGCAAACTTGAGAAGTTTCTGTGACAGCCACGCTTTGTTCACCATTACCAGCCGGCACATGATTATATGTTGCAAGCGCTTTAAGTGAAACATGGACAAAATAGGTTTATTATCAATAATTGTAAAAGACAATAAACATAATTTTAAAAGTACAATTATAATTTAACTACAAATAAAAAAATTTTTTAATGTCCTTTTGAATGCATGAAGAGAATTGCATTAATTATAATAAATTGTTTCGGGATAGTCAGTACTACACAATATTATTCTTCCTTCCTTCCCTCTCTTTCTCTCTTTTTCTCTCTTTCTCTTTCTCTCTCTTAATTTAACAATAATACTCTTTCTCTAGCACAATAATTATAATTTATTTATACGTTGTCACGACTTTTCCTGACCGGGAAAGCCGCGAGCAAAAAGCAGCGAGACCGATAGGGTAACCGGTACCCCCGATGCCGTGCTTGTCGCGCTCGAATCTCGGCCACACGTTATCACGAGAATTGTTGGGCGCCAGACGCGCTCGACGACGCGTCAATTCGCGAAAATCGTTACGCCAAGGTGTCCTCGATCCTCGCGCGACAATCTCGACCAGCTCTGCCTAACGGTAGAGGGCAGATCGTAAGGGAGCAGGCGGCGGCGGAAACACGAAGTGGCGGACGACACACCAGAAAAATAGACTCCGAACGTAACAAGTAATGAACTTTATTAAAATGAATAGTCAGACAGAAACAATAGTATCACGGGACGCGGCAGGCGGCGTTCCGACAAGGCAGCGCCCCGGCGCGAATCAAACCAAACAGAAACGCTAACGATACGCGGGAAGCTCCCGCGGTAGGCACGCGGCCGACAAGGACAGACGATGGAATCTTCCGCGCACATGAATTTCGGACGTTCGAACGTGCCGACACTCCCGACAACTAGAGAACGCGACCGCGTGTCTCGCGGGGGTCACACAATAATCGCCGGCCGCTACCGCACTACACGCCGTCGCGAAACCGGAAGTCCCGTCCACCCGCTACTCGCGACGCGATACTTGCTCGCGCGAGGGCTTTGCGGCGTACACGGTCGAGGGGAATCTCCGACGGAACCCACGCGTTCTCACAATCGTCCTCCCCGTGGCTCGGCGCTTCGGCGTCCCGCCCGCTTGCATCCGATATATCCCCAATTACTGACACGAACGTATGACCGCCCTGCGGCCCACGCGAATCACGCACCAACACAAAAACGGATGCAGAACGGGCCCGGGAACACCTCGCCGGCCGGCAACCGCTCACACTGAATTATCCGGGTAGGCCACCTCACCGATAAGGTCCTGGCGACGTCCTCCCTCGTCTCCAGGCTCGTCCCTTTTGCCCTGGTTGAGGCCTCGCACAAGCCACACCGATAATTCACCAGGGACACGACACGCAACTTAACGGCTGGACCGCTCGCACGCAAAAGCGGGGTGGATCGCGGTCGATCCCGGATCGACGCCGCGACACCCCGTTCAGTCATGCGCATTGTTTCCGCGCCGCGACCCAATTGCAGCAAGGCACGCAGTCCTGCGTACGCAGGGACGTGCGCGCCATAATCCTTCCGGGGGCCTCGCAGGCCCCCGCAAAATTTTCTTTCTCCCGCTGGGCCACTTCCCGAGCCGGGGCAGCGCACGCGGAGACCTCCGCTCCCTGCGAGAGGACTCGACGCCTTCCTCGATGCGTTTGATCCCATCCGGGCTCCTCCACAGCCCTCCGGGACGTTCCGCCGTGGTGTTGGCGGGCACCGCCGCTTTAGGCTCCGGCCGTGGCTTTCCCGGGCCACGCCGAGTTCCCGTGCGGGCCGCGTGCTCGTCTCTCCCGGGCACCGGTGGCGTTCTTCCTTCTTCCCCGCATCGTCGTCGCTCTTTCTCCTCCTCTCTCGCTCTCTCTCGCCGCATTCCATCGGAAGGCGGCCGCCGCGCAAAGAAATCAAAAATATAAGAAATTAATACTACGCTCGCTAGGTCTGTCGCGGTTCCCCATGGAGATTCCCTCTCGCCTCTCGCCTATTTTCCCCGTACGGCGCGAATTCGCAGCCTGTGACGGGGGAGGAACGCTGCTACTCGTGGCAGCTGAGCTACCACGTCACAACGTATAAATAAGAAATATGTGTAAATTGTTCACTATTACAAGCCGGCATATGATTATATGTATGTTCCAAGAGCATTAAGTGAAACACAGACAAAATAGGTTTATTACCAATATTTGTAAAAGAACAATAAACATAATTATAAAAGTATTATAATAAAGTGTTTCGGAATAGACTTTTTTTAAAAGATTTACTACGCAATATTATTCTCTCGCCTTCTCTCTCTCTTTCTCAAATCCTTCTAGCACACTTATTATACATTTGTATTTAAGAAATTAGAATATATTCCAATATTATTTAAAGTAACGTTAATTTTTAAACTGATAGTATATGTATGGATTTAAAATTTCTTTATGGTAAGAAAAATTTTCATACATTCACAGATCATATTCAAAATTTTACAGTTATTGTTAATAAATCTATTTTGTTTTTAATTACTGCTCTTGAAAAACAGATAATCATGTATCGGCTTGGCAAACTTGAGAAGTTTCTGTGACAGCCACGCTTTTGTTCACGATTACATAAGATCAATACTTTTTGTTATGTTTCTTTTTTAGTTTTAAAAGAAAAAGAATTACCAATCTTACACTGTCAAGGTGTATCTTAGACTTAACCCAATTCCAAAGAAGCTAAAGTTGACAGAAGAGCAACAGGAAGCGTACAAAATCATTAATTCTACAATATTACTTACAAAGCCACTAGTTCTACAACGTTACTTACAAAACAACTAGTACTGGATAGTAATAATTTGTTCCTACCAATGCTACAATGCTCACTATTTAGTTTTGATTTAAAATTTGGATTTAAAATATGGTAAGAAAAATTTTCATACATTCACAAATCACATTCAAAATCAAAATTTTACAGTTATTGTTAATGAATCTATTTTGTTTTTAATTAATGCTCATGGAACATATAATCATGTGTTGGCTTGGCAAACATGAGAAGTTTCTGTGACAGCCACGCTTTGTTCACCATTACAAGCCGGCACATGATTATATGTTGCAAGCGCTTTAAGTGAAACATGGACAAAATAGGTTTATTATCAATAATGTAAAGGACAAAAAACATAATTTTAAAAGTACAATTGTAATTTAACTACAAATAAAAAAATTTTTTAATGTCTTTTTGAATGCATGAAGAGAATTGCATTAATTATAATAAATTGTTTCGGGATAGACATTACTACACAATATTATTCTCCCTTCTCCCCCCCTCTCTTTCTCTCTATTTAACAATAATACTCTTTCTAGCACAATAATTATTATTTATTTATATGTGTAAATAACAAATATGTGTAAATTGTTCACCATTACAATCCGGCATATAATTATATATATGTTCCAAGAGCATTAAGTGAAACAGAAACAAAATAGGTTTATTACCAATAATTGTAAAAGAACAATAAACAATTATTATAAAAGTACAATTATAATTTAACTACAAATTTAAAAATTTTTTAATGTGATTTTTGTAAACGCATAAAAAGAATTTTTATTAATTATAATAAAGTGTTTTGGAATAGACATTACTATATACGCAACATTATTCTCCCTCCCTCCCTCTCTCTTTCTCAAATCCTTCTAGCACACTTATTATAAATTTATATTTAAAAAATTAGAATATATTTAATATTCCAATATTATTTAAAGTAACGTTAACTTTTATATATATTATAAAAAGAAATGAGATATCTGACACTACAAAATGAGTGAAATCCCAACAAAATTACCTTTTTAAAAAAAGGTATAAAAAAGCGCCAAGTATACGCGCGCATGAAACGCCCTCAAAAATCTATTTTTGTAGAAAATAATTTTAATTTGGCACTACAAATGTAAAAAATTTTAATAAAATTTTCTTTTCCCTCAAAAACAGCAAATAATTTATTTTCTCTACAAAAGTAATGATATGAAGAAAATGCGCCAACCATGAAAATGGATGTTCATACAAACTAAAACATCCACTTTTACAAATAATTATCTGTACAAATATTACAAATAAATATTTTAATACAAATTTTACTACAAAAACTTGGCGCCGCTAAACCGAATAATTTGCTTTAATACAAAATTGCTTTCTTACAATTTAACTTACATAATAAAATAATAATTATTTAAAATTACAATTTTTTACAATAGAAATCGCAATGGCATTATATGCGCGTAACATTATACACGTACACATGAGAGAGAGAGAGAGAGAGAGAGAGAGAGAGAGAGAGAGAGAGAGAGAGAGAGAGAGAGAGAGAGAGAGAGAGAGAGAGAGAGAGAGAGAGAGAAAGAGAGAGACATATTCGAACATACGCACGCATAAGGCTCGATTGTTCCAACTTATTTGTAAACTTAACTATCAATATATGTTTGTCTATTTATTTAAGAAAAGAAATGAAGATAGACACCTACCTGGTAGATAAGTTTATCAAGAAGTTGGAATAACCGGCCCTAAGAGACTCAGATATTAAAAATCGCTTCCTTATGAACAAAATTATATACTAACACACATATACACACACGCATGCATTCAAATCAGAGATGCACGTACAAAAGAAAAAGAAAGACAGCTGGCAAATTATTCGGTTTAGCGGCGCCAAGTTTTTGTAGTAAAATTTGTATTAAAATATTTATTTGTAATATTTGTACAGATAATTATTTGTAAAAGTGGATGTTTTAGTTTGTATGAACATCCATTTTCATGGTTGGCGCATTTTCTTCAAATCATTACTTTTGTAGAGAAAATAAATTATTTGCTGTTTTTGGGGGAAAAGAAAATTTTATTAAAATTTTTTACATTTGTAGTACCAAATTAAAATTATTTTCTACAAAAATAGATTTTTGAGGGCGTTTCATGCGCGCGTATACTTAGCGCTTTTTTATACCTTTTTTTAAAAAGGTAATTTTGTTGGGATTGTAAATTACCGTAAATGTTTTCGGATTTCAAAACATTAAGTAAATCTATAAATAAAAATACAAATAAATAAGAATTTATTTAAAAAAGGCCTATTTACTAAATAGTAAATAATATATACCGTATAAAATATTTCATATACTTTATATATTACTTACTTTATACGTATAATGCAACTAAACATAGACTTACACTAGTTTAACGTTCTTAAAGTCATAATCAGAAAGAGTTTTATGTATTGTTTCTAAATATCAATTGATTAATTATAACTTAATCTGATTTAAAAAAACCTTAATGTTTACAATGTAAAAAACTTTCAAAGTTTTTAATGTTTAATATTACTAAAAATTAATATTTACAAAGATAAATGCACTTGTGAGAAATAATGTAACATTTATAGAGTATTGATTTAATTTTGCAAAAGATTAATATTTATGATACATTAACACAGAGATAGAGTGCTTAAGATAATAATTTCTGATAAGCCTAGTGAATGTTATTTATCTTTTCTTTTTTATTGACTCTAAATATTCGTGGGTCTGGGCTTATTCTCATTCGTATATCTATAGTATACACGTAAATTGTACACAGATATACGGGACCTATAATTTAACGTTGAATCCGAACGGATAAAATAAAGGGACTTCTCCTAGCTTAGTCTCTCGACAGTTTGTTATTCCATCAGGAAAGAGAAACGAGCGTATAAAATTTTTCCAGTTCTATCCGGAATTGAACTCAAAACATTTAACATAATAGTGTGTTCGCTACACCATGTCTGCATACCCAGATAGCACAGATGATCCTTTTAAGTTCCAAAAGGATTCACCTCTTTTAATTCTTTAAGAATTTACGTAATCTGTTCAAAATATGTTCAGGAAGAGTACCATATTAAAATTCATTACAAATTCACATAACTTAGTCCAAATGAGTTAAAAAGGAATTCAATATTCAAATTCGTTATGAACACACGTGACTGGTTCGAAATTACTTCAATAAGAATACCACATACAAATTTATTATGAATTTATATAATTTAATCGATATAAAAATTCTTATAAAGAGCCGTAACACTATAGAAAGTTATAACAAATATAAATCTTTAATTTTGTTGACAAAGCAAACAAATTTTATATTATAATTATTATTGTTTTAAAATATATTAAATATTATATTAAATAAATATTATAATTATAAATAATTTTCATATTAATATAAGCTAAATTATAATAATATAATTAATATAAGTCAACATTTAAGTTTCTGTTGGGAGTGAAAAAGCTTTTCATTATTTATGGATTGCAGGTGTTTAAAGAACATGCAAATTAGACTTTTCAAGCATTAAAATAATTTTTAAGGTAAGTGGAGTATTCGTTTTTAATACAAATTAAAGTTAATTTATTAGTAATTTATTAATTGCATAAACTATTTCAATAAATTAATAAAGTTTCTGTGACTCTTAATAACCTTAAAATTAATTTTTTAGCAATTAATGACACAAAAGCCTTGTTCGTTTTGTCTGTTCTGGGTCTACTCGGAACAAACCCAAGCAGACTAAGGCACTCTAAAGGTTGATTTCGATGACGCCAACCTATTAGGCCAGATCTACAATAGGTGTAGTAAGCCTTAAGTCCTAAGGAATTAACCAATTATATTCGTTTATTCTTCTCACATTCAATTATAATTGGTCAGTTTCTTATGGCATAAGGCTTACTACATCTATTGTAGATCCGTGCTTAGAGTGCGTTGGTCTGCTTAGGTTTGCTTCGAGTAGACCCAGAACACAAAACGAATAATACTAATGTATACTAACAAATTAATAATTATTTTGTAACTTAAAGGCCCGGTTCCACAACTTACGGTTAAATTAACTGGCCGATTATTTCATTGGAATTGACCAATCGTATTTGTCAATTTTGCTTAACGACAAATACGATTGGTCAATTCCAATGGAATAATCGGCCAGTTAATTTAACCGTGAGTTGTGGAACCAGGCCTTAATGATCTTAAACTCCTCTTTCATTACAATGTCATTACACAGATATTAATTTATTAGTATATTTTATGCAATTAATAAATTGCTAACAATTAACGTTAAATTGCATCAAAAACAAATACTTACACTTAAGGTGCCTTTCACGCTGACCCTTGACGCTCATTTTCAGCGTCAAAAGACATCACGTGACTAAAAATGACAAATGGGTATATTTATTTTTAGTCACGTGATGTCTTTTGACGCCGAAATTGAGCGTCGAGCGTCAGCGTGAAAAGGTACCTTTAATCCGTTATGTTAACGGTTTGCGGGTCCGTTATATTCTGGTATATTCCATTTTCCATTCGCAATCCAACTGCTGATCTGTGCGAATGTGAATCTACAGGTTTGTTTTTTTATTCCTGCACTGTTGAACTAAGCTGCAATAAGTTAGAATGAGAAAAAATATATTTGTCTTATTCTAATTTATTGCATCAGTGCAGCAGTGCAGAAATAATAAACAAATCTTACCTCTGCCGCATTCTTCCAATTTAATAATTGTTATCGTATTAATTTTGTTCTGAACTTGTGCATCGGCTTGTATCACCACATCACATTTTATAATTTTCAATGTGGCGATCAACAAGACTGTTATCGTCTATAACATATTTCTTACTCGGTCATCTCATAATTTCGACGAGACGCTCATTTCTACGCAGTTACATTTTCTGGAATTGCCACATGGAAGCTGAAGAATTATTCAACTCAAATTATAATAGTAATAATACAAATATATTAGAGGAAGGTCATTTACTTAATTTGGCATTCAACGCTCAAAACGGTGAGTTCGACTTTTTCTTTTTGCTTCTCGCACTCTTTTTGCACATGAATGTTGCTAGTCCCAGGAATTTATCGATAAAAGATTTATACTTAAATTTGGTACATACAAAACGTTAAGCACAAATTTGTCGTATTAAATTTTTTCAACATATTTAGCCTTCATTGTTTCTTTCGTCTCTTTGCAACATTTATTATATCCGACTCTTTAATTTCTTTTAGTATTTTCTTACAGTTAGTCATATTAGAGGTGCTTCCTGAATCTATAATCCAAGTATTTTTTTCATTTAATTCATCTATCAAAAAGGCTACTTTATTTTTATTTTCATTTTTATCTTGTTTCTTCTCTCTGAAATAGCAATCTTTTTCAAGATGATTATTTTTTTTACAAATTGCACATTTTCTTTCATTTTTTTCTTTCTTACAGAATTTTGCAATATGATATACCTTCTTCATTAGATTTAAAACAACGTATCTGTTTCTTATCTTTTTGTTATTTCTTATTTTTACAATACATGGCAATATGTCCATTTTTCTTACACGAATTACATCTCAATGTTATATTAACCAACAAAATTACCTTTTTTAAAAAAAGGTAAAAAAAAGGCGCCAAGTGTCTGTATGTGCGCCCCTAAGAAAAAAACTATTATATTAGGTAAATTGTCTTCTCTACGCAAATAATTATATAAAATAAATGCGCCAATTATAAGAATATTTATACAAAATTTATTTATTATAATTTTTTATTAAAATATTTAATAATAAACGGGCTTGATATTCAAATAATTGAATGATTAAAATCAACTAACGGGATTATAGTGAAGCAAAAACTTGGCGTGCCCGGGTCGCATTTTTTCAATATTTCCAAGACTATGTTGATATCAATAAGTATATATACAAGAATGCGATTAATGTGGCTTGGGTTTTGTTTTACTATCTATCAGTTTTTGCTTGATTATCAGTTATTATTGATAACATTTTCATTTGTTAAATAACTTTTAGATAGATTTTATAAGATTTTTTTAAGTCTTTTTACCAAATATATTTGGCTAATTAATCTCATCCGATTTTTAAATGTGTTTATGTTTTTGATGGGTTATCACTTTTATTATTTTATTTGTACAAATAATTTAAATAATTTTTTAATAGATTGTATAAGATTTTTCTAAGTCTTTTTTCAAATATACTTGTCTAATTGTATTGATCTTGTCCCATTTTCGAATGCGTTTATGTACCTGACATATTTTCTTTGTAAAATTTTTGATGGGTTATTATTTTTTCATTATTTTATTTGTACAAATAATTTCCATATTTTTATTGTTTAACATTAATGGTTTATTGCGATTTAACGACCCGGGCACGCCAAGTTTTTGCTTCACTATAATCCCGTTAGTTGATTTTAATCATTCAATTATTTGAATATCAAGCCCGTTTATTATTAAATATTTTAATAAAAAATTATAATAAATAAATTTTGTATAAATATTCTTATAATTGGCGCATTTATTTTATATCATTATTTGCGTAGAGAAGACAATTTACCTAATATAATAGTTTTTTTCTTAGGGGCGCACATACAGACACTTGGCGCTTTTTTTACCTTTTTTTAAAAAAGGTAATTTTGTTGGGATATCACGCATTTTGTAGTATTAAGCATTTTATTTAGAGTATATTTTTGCAATAAAAAATTATTATATATGACTTAAATTGATTTACATTACACAATTCTTTATATTATATTATTTTTTATATTATTTTATTTTATATTATATTATACTACCGTGATATTATATTATACTCTTGATTTCTGCAATAGGCTGACAAGTGCAGAAAATATCGAATTTTTACAATACACAGAGTGTTGTAAAAATTAATTTCTGCAATAGGCTGACAGTTGCAGAAAATATCGAATTTTTACAATACACAGAGTGTTGTAAAAATTAATTTCTGCAATAGGCTGACAATTGCAAAAAATATCGAATTTTTACAATACACAAAGTGTTGCAGAAAATATCGAATTTTTACAATACACAGAGTGTTGCAGAAAATAATTTCTGCAATAGGCTGACAATTGCAGAAAATATCGAATTTTTACAATACACAGAGTGTTGCAGAAAATATCGAATTTTTACAATACACAGAGTGTTGCAGAAAATATCGAATTTTTACAATACACAGAGGATTGTAAAAAATAATTTTCGCAATAATCTGACAATTGCAGAAAATATCGAATTTTTACAATACACAGAGTGTTGTAAAAAATAATTTCTGCAATAGGCTGACAATTGCAGAAAATATCGAATTTTTACAATACACAGAGTGTTGTAAAAAACAATTTCTGCAATAGGCTGACAGTTGCAGAAAATATCGAATTTTTACAATACACAGAATGTTGTAAAAATTAATTTTTGCAATATGCTGACAATTACAGAAAATATCGAATTTTTACAATACACAGAGTGTTGTAAAAATTAATTTCTGCAATAGGCTGACAATTGCAGAAAGTATCGAATTTTTACAATACAGCATGTATAATTATAAATAAATTATATATGAGCCTCATATATAATTTATATATGATTTATATATAGACTCCGTTGTTCTTGTTCTTTTATATATGAAACTACACTTCTCGCAAAAATTAAAGGAACAAAATAATTTTCTAAATTTTTTGCCAATTTTCAACAGGTTGTATTTTAGTGAAAAATGGTCGTACAGGAAATAAAAAAACATAGCTTTTGAAGCTTGAAGACTCTAGTTTTAGAATTTTTTGGTTAAAAATTTTTCTGAGCACCGGTAGCCATGCAATTCTTGGATAAAGCACGAAGAAAAAATTTTCAAAATTTTTTACATCTTTTTTTCGCTCTACGGGGATGAAAAAAATTTTTCGAGCTAAACTAATGCATAGGTCGCATAGCCTGTTCATTCAGCTTCAATTTGCTTTTTTCGGAAGTCAGATACGACTATTTGTCTTCGAGATATCGAATTTTGAATGCAAAAGGACCCTTTTTCACTCAACTGCCGATATCTCTGAAACTACTGGTCGCCTAGCGAGCTGACGAGCGGTTTCGTTTTCTGCAGAAAATTTTCTACAAAAATCTGTCATGGTTGATTGAAAAAAAAATTTTGTCCCACCTGAAACGGTAACGTGAAAAAAGAGCAAAAAATGCCATTTTCCCCTTTTTTGGTAAATCGACTGTGTTTTCGACAATATTGGGGCAAAAGCTTAGGTTAGAAGAAAATTTTACAGTCTAATGTACCCCAAAGACCCCCCTAAATTTTTAGATCGATCGGTTCAGCGGTTTCCCCGGACCGATTGATTGAAATTTTGAAAAAATTAAGGGAACAAGACTTTGTTCCTTAAATTTGACCTAATCTTTTTAAAATTCAATAATTTCATTTTTTTTTACTTTTTACTCAATTTTGAGTTTTTTGAAGATTGAGTAACAAAAAAAAATCCAAAAAAATTTTTTCAAAAATTTTGAAAATTTCCAAAAAATTTTTTTTTGAAAATTTAAAAAAAAATTTGAAAAAAATTTCTTTTTTTTCGTTTTTAAGAAAATCAAACTTTCTGACGAAATTTTGATTGATTGATTTACCGCCGGCATTAGCGTATCCAAAGCATACCACGTGGAGGTTGCACGGTCGGATTTACGCTTCTTTTGTGCTTACGCACGTGTTACCTTTAGCAAGGAACAGGAGAGGATTTATTTTTATGCAGGATAATGCTAGGCCTCATACAGCGAATATCACCCGCCAATTTTTTCAGAGAAACAACATTACATTGTTGAGGCATCCTGCAATGAGTCCTGACCTGAATCCGATAGAGCACGTTTGGGACATATTGGGCCGCCGATTGCGTCAAAATTATCCGAATCTGAATAATTTGGCAGCATTAGAGAACGCTTTGATAAGAATTTGGCGTCAGATCCCTCAACAGATGATCCGAAATTGCATTTCGAATATGCGACAAAGATTGCAAGCTGTGATTAGGAGTAGAGGCGGGAACACTCGATACTGAACACGAGCCACACACACACACACACACACACACACACACACTTTAGAAAATGAGTTTGGAGTCGCAAAATACTGTGGAGCTGACGAACCACGGGGTCTCATTTTTTTCGAAGAATCATTAACACACGTGCGTAAGCACAAAAGAAGCGTAAATCCGACCGTGCAACCTCCACGTGGTATGCTTTGGATAACGCTAATGCCGGCGGTAAATCAATCATCAATCAAAATTTTCGTCAGAAAGTTTGATTTTCTTAAAAACGAAAAAAAAGAAATTTTTTTTCAAATTTTTTTTTAAATTTTCAAAAAAAAATTTTTTGAAAATTTTCAAAATTTTTGAAAAAATTTTTTGGGATTTTTTTTTGTTACTCAATCTTCAAAAAACTTAAAATTGAGTAAAAAGTAAAAAAAAATGAAATTATTGAATTTTAAAAAGATTAGGTCAAATTTAAGGAACAAAGTCTTGTTCCCTTAATTTTTTCAAAATTTCAATCAATCGGTCCGGGGAAACCGCTAAACCGATCGATCTAAAAATTTAGGGGGGTCTTTGGGGTACATTAGACTGTAAAATTTTCTTCTAACCTAAGCTTTTGCCCCAATATTGTCGAAGACACAGTCGATTTACCAAAAAAGGGGAAAATGGCATTTTTTTGCTCTTTTTTCACGTTACCGTTTCAGGTGGGACAAAATTTTTTTTTCAATCAACCATGACAGATTTTTGTAGGAAATTTTCTGCAGAAAACGAAACCGCTCGTCAGCTCGCTAGGCGACCAGTAGTTTCAGAGATATCGGCAGTTGAGTGAAAAAGGGTCCTTTTGCATTCAAAATTCGATATCTCGAAGACAAATAGTCGTATCTGACTTCCGAAAAAAGCAAATTGAAGCTGAATGAACAGGCTATGCGACCTATGCATTGGTTTAGCTCGAAAAATTTTTTTCATGCCCGTAGAGCGAAAAAAAAATGTAAAAAATTTTGAAAATTTTTTCTTCGTGCTTTATCCAAGAATTGCATGGCTACCGGTGCTCAGAAAAATTTTTAACCAAAAAATTCTAAAACTAGAGTTTTCAAGCTTCAAAAGTTATGTTTTTTTATTTCCTGTACGACCATTTTTCATTAAAATACAGCTTGTTGAAAATTGGCAAAAAATTTAGAAAATTTTTTTGTTCCTTTAATTTTTGCGAGAAGTGTATATTTGACTTTATATGACTATATATGTATCTACATATGATCACTCAACTTCAATAGATACAATCAGATATGACCAGATATTATATATAATCGTATAAAGCATTTGCAGTTCTTCGGATATAACCCGGCAAGAACAATGGAATCTATATATAAAAATATATACATATAAATATATATAAATTATATATAAATTATATATGATGCCCATATATGTATAATTCACATATAATTATATATGCTAGTATATATAAACCATATATAATTATATATAATTGTATATGACATCATATATAATTATATTTAATAATTTTTTTATGGGTTATCAGTGTATTTATTTCACTGACAATCAGTGGAATAAATACACTGATCTTTCAGTGATTATACACTAATAAAGTGAAAATTACTGAAAGACAGTGAATATTCACTGATTATCACAGTTAAAAAGTTTTTTATGGCTGTGTTTATTATTCTCTTTTCCTCTCTTTTTTCTTCTCTTTCAGCAGATAATTGAGAAACAGCCACCATGATTTGAAGGTTCTTTTCTCCTAAAAAAAATACGTATACATATATACATATTATATTTCTACATACTAATTTATGGAAAAAATGTCTTAGATTGTCTAGATTATATGTATAAGTATGTTTATATATACATATAAGTAAATATTTTCATATGTTCGTACATAAAAGGATGTATGTATCTAAATATGTGTGTGTGTGTGTCTGTGTGTGTGTGTGTTATTTGTAAATTTTATTTATCTCTCCCTCACTTTTTTTTGTGTAAGTAATGCTTTTCTTCTTTTTTTCCGTACGTTATACAAAGTTCTAATAATTTCTAATACTCGTATACTATATTTAATATGAGTACTTAAAATAATTACTCATATTAAATATAGTATACGAGTAATAACGAATAATTTACTAGAACTATGTATAACACAAGAAAAAAGAGAAGGAAAGCATTATTTATATAAAGAAAAAAGAGAGAACACACACACGCACGCACATGTAAATACATACATTTTTATATGTACAAACATAACATATAAAAATAAATACATACATATAAACACATTATTAGCAACGTTATTGTCTATTTTGTTGTTACCTAATATTCTTCTTTATTTCTTCTCTGTGTCTCTCTCTCTCTCTCTCTCTCTCTCTCTCTCTCTCTCTCTCTCTTTCTCCTTTTTCGGTTTTTCTTTTATTTATTTACTGTATCAATTCTTTAATTTCTTTCTCTCTCTTTTCTTCTTTCGGTATCTTTAGTCAGTCTATTTAATCTTTAAAATATTTTTCGTTTTCACTATCAAAAGACAAAAATTATATTATATAATATTTAGAAGAAAACATTACTTACACAAAGAAAAAGAAAGAGGGATAATATACACACATACATATATATGTATATATATATATGTACATACATACTTATATATTTCTATATGTACATACATACATACATCTAAGAATATACACACACACACACATATATATATATATATATATATATATATATATATTATTACACAATGTTATTCACTTCTCTCTTTTCCTCTCTCAATTTGACAATAACACTTTTTTTAACATACATTAATTATAATTTATTTAAGAAAGAAAGAGAGATACTCATATGTATATACGTACATACATATACTCGTATATATGTAAATATAAGTACATACACAATAAATATTACACGATATTATTCTCTTCTCTTCCTCTCTCTCTCTCTCTCTCTCTCTCTCTCTCTCTCTCTCTCTCTCTCTCTCTCTCTCTCTCTCTCTCTCTCTCTCTCTCTCTTTCTCTCTCAATTTGGCAATAACGCTCTTCCTAGCATACATAATTAATTATAATTTACATGTGTAACATAACTTACTTTATTTTCACTTTTTCTTACACTTCCTTTTTATTTTTCCCTTTGGTGATTATTTTTTCCTTTGGTGAACAAAGGCGGGCGGTATGTTTAATAAATTGCCGCATTTTCGGAAAAGTCTCTATGTTCTCCTCGCAGATGCTCTTTCTCTCTCTTTCTTTTTACTTGCCCAAACTATTCTTCCTTTAGTTCAACTTCAAGTAAAATATTTCTTTCTCTTTTTCTTTAATAACTAAAAATAAAACATGACACAAAGTACTGACTTATCTCAAAAAATTTATTTTTTTTTAAAAATGAAATTTTATGTAATATACTTATCTGATTCTATAACGCACGGTACGTTAACCAATTTCCAAATTCGGCACAACCGTATTTTCCTTTGCAATATAATACACGTACAGAAACACAAATAATTCGCTATTAACCTCGCGTACGTCATTAACTACGAACTGTCATATCATCGCCGTGAAACTCGTAGCGGATTCGACCGTCAATCATTTACGCGGAAAAGCGATGACAAAACGTGCACTTCTCGGATCTACACGACTTTTTTTATAAGAGATTATTATTATTAATCGTACGATTTATAGACATATTACTTAATATTTATTTATTTTTTACTTTCGCAAAGCAAATAACAGCGATTTATCATCATATCAATATACTTATAGTATACATCAACACTTTATAAGAGACCTGTCACAGGTAAATCTTAATGCCCTCTAGTGTTAAATTCGTGTACTGGACATCAACGACGATGACGTATCTTAAATTAAAAATTTAAAATTCGGTATTTGCGTCAAAATATCTCCACTCGTAGGGCACGTAGAGTAAAAATAAAAATAGTTTTTTTATAGAAATCGAACCCAAACTTTCGATTGAGCTTAGTTAGAACTCGATCGGTTTAGTCGTTATTGAGATCTGGTAATCTCAGGTGCTCGCAAGTCGCGTACTCGCGTATAATACACGGGACGGTCTCGCGCTGCGCGTTCACTTGGCGCGAGACACTACTGTGTCTCTTGAAAACCACAGTTCCTTCCTCTTCTTCTTTTGAAATCATCTCTGTTCTTCACCGATTAATCTTGTTGTCAAATTTTTAATTGTCTTTTTTTTGTTTTCAGTTGACACTTAAGCTTTTTCAAAATGTATATGTTTCTTCGGAAGAGTTGCTAATATTTTTGAAATTAACATCATCAATTTTGATATCGAATGTATTTAATCTGAAAGATAAACTTTTAAATTTACTTATATACGTTATCATATCAGTTTCTTTTTCAAAAGTAATACTATCAAATTCTTGCATCAACTCACATTTCTGTTCCTCATTCTCTTTCATAAGTATTACAGATTTTAGTCCACATTTTGTTTGAAGTATTACAGTCCATTAATTTTAAAAGTGGTTTCTTATTTAAAGTGGAAAAATTATTTTCTGTGCAATTGCGCAGAAAATAATTGTTTCAACTTTAGATAAGAAACTGCTTTTACAAATAAATGATACACCAAAACTTCAAATTTATTTATCACTATACTACTATGTACTTTTTCCTTTAATATGTTATTACTTATTAGTTATAATTCATACATCATTATATTATTATATTTCTTTATTATGTAATGGAATTTAGCCTTGTACTATTGTTTTTGTCTCTGCTTTCTCTCAATAAGCATGCCCTGTGTACATGACTTCTCCTGTACCATAGGGCCTTGTTGATCACAGTTCACTATTTAATATTAGATTTATGTTTAATACATTTATATATTTGTTTTATTAAATATACTAACTCTGATTTTTTTTAATACTATATTGCTACAAATATTTTTTTGTTTTATTTTCTGCAAAATTAAATAATATAACAAAACTTTATACTTATACTTCATTATATTGTTATGTACCATTCCCTTTAATACTCAAAAAAATTTATATATTATTTCTTATAGATTTAAATATTAAATTATCCATTACTAATAATCTGAATAGATTTATTTACTTATTATTTATGAATATTGTTACTTCTTGTGACTTATTTTGACCTTATTTATAATTTCATTTACTCTTTAATTAATAATTATCATTTCATAGTTTAGTAATGCCGCAATTAGTTTGTTTACCCATTCTCTCTTTATTGTTTTATTAATATTCTTAATTGCATTGTTCCTAGCAATTGCAAAGTCATAGATATTACTACTTAGTGATATAAGCTTATTTTTTCCAGGTTTTATATTACTCCTTTTGGCATTTAGCCTGTATTTTATTTTACTGATACACATTATATTTAAGAGGGGCGAAAGGGAAGAAAAAAAATTGTCATACTTAGTAGATACGTATACAGTTATTCAGAAATCTTTTTTCCAAAAGTCCGGTAAAATTATTGAATGGTGCAAAATGTATGCATTAGTGCAATATGAAGAAGATAAAATTTATTACATAATCCTATCAAAGCACGTCAGTAATTGTAAAGGAATTACAAAAGTTACGTACAGTGACCGGTGTAAATATGTGGCCAACTTTATTGCAAAAAATGGTAAGTAACAAATATTTTTTGTTTTTGTATTATGTAACGTATTACAAACAAAATTTTCTTACAGATAATAAAAGTATGTTGGAGAAAATAAAAGAAAATATGGAAAAAAATACACCACACATATTATGTGAAAATTTTAATTTTGACAAAAATACCAATAACATACGTAATGATGGTGAGTATAGATAATATTGCACAATTGAATTTTTTTACTATATGCACGTATATTGGATAGTTTGCAGTCATGCATAAAACAACTTAGACACGTTTCAAAAAAAAAAATTTAGTATTCTAAAATTTTATAACTATCCCATATAACACAAGATATACATCCTAGAATATTCTATGAATATCTAAGGTGTTCATAGAATATTCTAGGACGTTTATAGAATATCTTGTGCTGTACGTGTTGTTAATGATATTTCTATAATAATTAGTCCCTAACAAGACTAATTGCTATCTTTTACATTAGATGTCAACATGGAGTCTTTTTCTAACGAAGATGGAAAAGAAATTAGTATTATCATGTCAAACAGCGGTTGCGAGATTGAAGATAATTGTTTATTACACAACAGTAAGTACGCAACGTTTTTTAGTATCGTCGTTTATAAATATATATATACGCATGTTGTGAGCGTTTGCTCGTTTTGGGAATTCTTTCCCGTCGGTAGTTGGGATCGTTCTGCCTGAAGGGTTGGGACCCAAAAGGTGAAGGTTCGGCTCGGTGTATAAAAGAAAAGAAGACGCTTCTTACGTGCTTGTTCGTTGTCTTTATTTCTGTTTCTTGCGCTTACAATCAGCTGTGTTGATGTCACCTAACACTCGCGATAAGGTTTACGGTATGCGACGATGCTCGGTCGCTGTTATGATACTCTCCGCTCGATCACGGCGTGGTCGCGTTTATATATTATGATATCTGGCGCAATTTCGGGGGCCAGTGACCGGGCGTCGGTAGCTTCCGCGAGGCTAAGCGTTTCGACATCGGAACGCGGTAGCCTTGCGGTTTGATTTTGCAGCGTAGGACCTATTTCTATGGCGATACGAACTGCTTCCGAACGCGCTGTTGTAATCTCACGGAAGTTACTCGGGACTTCCGTGAGCGCGGCGGATTCTTGTGCGTCTTTCGAAAGAGGTACTTTTTGCAACGTCTTTCGAAAGATGCGTGTCGCAATTTTAATAGATATAGTTGTAATCGGCTTACAACAGAGTATTAAAGATAATACATCTTTCTTTTATCTCTTTTGCGATATTACCAGAGCGTGCTCTTAGCACCGTGTTTCCAGCGACACGGTGAGCCCCTTCACCACGTCAAGGTGGCACGCCATCGAAGGGGAAAATTTTTTTTTATTTTAATATACAAAATTATACATTTCCTGCTTCCTCCTCGGCCGCTCTCTCCTCCTCCTCCGCCGCCTCTTCATTTTCTCTCTCATCTTCCTCCCGCTCCCTCTCTCTCTCTCTCCTCTCTCTCCTCTCTCCGTCTTTCTTCCTCCGCTCGTTCCCTCCTTGCTCTCCTTCTTTGTTCGTCCGCGAGGTCCCGCAGAACTTCGCGGCGCGCGTAGTTAGGAAGGGATTGTAGAAAATTATCTGTATTTTCGGACAAGTCCGACTCATCTGGACTTGTACCTAACGACAAGGAAAAAAAAATTTCGTTACAAAAAAATAAGACATAAAACACACACACACACACACACACACACACACACACACACACACACACACACAAGACACGTACCATTATCATCCACGTCTGAATGCTCGACGTCTTCGCTCGAGACGTCGAGCTTCCAGTACGCCAAAATCTTTTTGGCCGGCCGGCCTAAAGGATAAATTGTCATCTGAAACAACCCAAGAATGTTACATTATACACGCGAAACATTAAACTTACCAATAATACTTACAATTGCTTCTGTTGCTGCTGCTGTTGCTGCTGCGCTGTTGTCGCTATTGCTGCTGCTGTTATTGTCGCTGCTGCTGCTGTTGCTGTAACATGTCAATTTTTATTGATAAATAACTACAGTCGGTTGGCAATATATCTCTTAGTACAAAAAAGTAAAAATTTTTACTTAAAAATACTGTAACTCGCAAACGGTTGGAGATATGAGTTCGCTCGTGGTCCCGTTCGAAAGATCTCGTCGAGAACTACGAAAGGAACCTCGCGCGAACCTCGTAGCTCCAATAGTTGGCGAGGTATGGTAAAAAAATAAAAATTTTTACTTCAAAATACCGTAACATTCAAACGGTTGGAGATACGAGCTCGCTCGTGGTCCCGTTCGAAAGATCTCGTCGAGATCTACGAAAGGAACCTTGCGCGAACAGCGTAGCTCCAATAGTTGGCGAGGTACGGTAAAAAAATGAAAATTCTTATTTCAAAATACCGTAACTTTTAAACGGTTAGATATACGGGTTTGCTCGTGGTCCCATTCGAAAGATCTCGTCGAGATCTACGAGAGGGACTTTGCGCGAACCTCGTAGCTCCAATCGTTCGCGAGGTACAGCAAAAAAATAAAAATTTTTACTTTAAAATACCGTAACTTTCAAACGGTTGGAGATACGAGTTTGCTTGTGGCCCCGTTCGAAAGATCTTGTCAAGATCTATGAAAAAGGTCCTTTGCTCGAACCTCGTATCTCTAACCGTTCGCGAGTTACAGGACTTTGAAGGTCGGTTTTGGGGTATCTCTCTGGAGCGCGGAGCTTTACCTCTGTGCATGGGAGCGCTCAACGGAGTAACCAGTGGGGCTCTCGTTTGACCACGAAAGCTCGGAGATACGAATTCGGGGGAGAGGACCTTTTCGGAGGTACTCGACCAGGGCTATCACGTTCCGGTGTCGTTGTTCCCGTAGAAGACGTTCGTGGTGGATCTTTTAACGTTACCAGGTCAGCGCTCCATAGGTCGTCGAGTCTAGATGTCTATCCTTTTGTTACTCGACGAGCTCTATCCATCCCAGGTATGGCCGTTCCCGTAGACGACGTTCCTGGTAAATTTTTCTACGTTACCAGGTCTGCGCTTCGTAGGTTTCGAAGTCTAGGTGTCGATCTTGGTACAACTCAATGAGAGAAGCAACTTTGGTCCTCCTGAAAAACCTCGTATCTTTTACCGTTTGGATTGCACAATTAATTGAATTTTTAGGAAATTTTCAATTTTGTTTCTTGTGTATCATGGTATTTTTCTGTTATAGAACTCGACGAGCCGAGCAACTTTCGCCCTTTTGGCCAACCTCGTATCTGTTACCGTTCAAATTGCACAATTAATTGAATTTTATAGAAATTTTGAATTTTGTTTTTCGTGTACTATGGCATTTTTCTTTTATAGAACTTGACGAGCCGAGGAACTTTGGTCCTTTTGGCCAACCTCGTATCTTTTACCGTTTGGCTTGCAAAATTAATTAAATTTCTAAGAAATTTTGAACTTTGTTTTTTTTTTTGTACTATGGCATTTCTCTCTTATGGAACTCGACGAGCCGAGCAACTTTTGTCCTCTTGGCCAACTTCGTATCTGTTACCGTTTTGCTTGCACAATTGATTAAATTTTTTAATAAATTTTGAATTTTGTTCTTTTTGTACTATGGCATTTTTCTCTTATAGAATTCGACAAGAGGAACAACTTTGGTCCTCTTTTCCAACTTTGTATCTCTTACCGTTTGGCCTGTATAAGGGAATTGATGCGTTTTTTATTTATTTATTTGGAAAGTGTTGCATTTTCGGCAACTTTGACACCTTTCTCTTATGCAACTCGACGAAAGAAACAACTTTGATCGTCTTGGTCAACCTTGTATCTCTTACCGTTTGGCCTGTATAAGGGAAGTTAGGCGTCTTTTATTTATTTATTTAAAAAGTATTGCATTTTCGGCAACTTTGACACCTTTCCCTTATGCATCTTGACGAAAGAGGCAACTTTAATCCTCATAGTCAACCTCGTATCTTTAACGTTTGGCTTGCGCAATTAATTGAATTTTTAAGAAATTTTGAATTTTGTTTTTCTTGTACTATGGCATTTTTTCTTATAAAACTCGACGAGCCGAGCAACTTCGGTCCTCTTGGCCAACTTCGTATCTGTTACCGTTTGGCTTGCGCAATTAATTGAATTTTTAAGAAAAGTGTTTGGGACAAAAGTTGTTCCCTTCGACGAGACGCATATTTCATCTCCTACAAACTTTGTCGAAAAGTCGACAGTTTACGAGATACGAAGTTTTTTCACTATTTCTCCGCAATCAAGCGTTCTAGCGAAAAGTGTTTGGGACAAAAGTTGTTCCACTCAACGAGGCGCACATTTCATCTCTTATGAAACTTTGTCGTAAAGTGGACGGTTTACGAGATACGGCGTTTTGTCTGTTTTTCTCTGCAACCAAGCGTTCTAGCAAAAAGTGTTTGAGACAAAAGTTGTTCCCCTCGACAAGGCGCACATTTCATTTTTCATGAAACTTTGTCGTAAAGTCGACGGTTTACGAGATACGGCGTTTTTTGGTTGTATCTCCTCAACCAAGCGTTCTAGCGAAAAGTGTGTGAGACAAAAGTTGTTCCGCTCGACGAGGCGCACATTTCATCTCCTATGAAACTTTGTCGTAAAATCGACGGTTTACGAGTTACGGCGTTTTATCAGTTTTTCTCTGCAACCAAGTTTTCTAGCGAAAAGTGTTTGGGACAAAAGTTGTTCCACTCGACGAGGCGCACATTTCAACTTCTATGAAACTTTGTCGTAAAGTCGACGGTTTACGAGATACGGCGTTGTTTCGTCGTATTTTCGCAACCAAGCGTTCTAGCGAAAAGTGTTTGAGACAAAAGTTGTTCCGCTCGACAAGGCGCACATTTCATCTCTTATGAAACTTTGTCGTAAAGTCGACGGTTTACGAGATACGGCGTTTTTTTGCTGTATCTCCGCAACCAAGCGTTCTAGCCAAAAGTGTTTGAGACAAAAGTTGTTCCGCTCGACGAGGCGCACATTTCATCTCCTATGAAACTTTGTCGTAAAGTTGACGGTTTACGAGATACGGCGTTTTTTTTTTTTCTCTGCAACCAAGCGTTCTAGCGAAAAGTGTTTGAGACAAAAGTTGTTCCCCTCGACAAGGCGCACATTTCATTTTTCATGAAACTGTCGTAAAGTCGACCGTTTACGAGATACGGCGTTTTTTTTGTTTCTCTCTGCAACCAAGCGTTCTAGCAAAGTGTTTGAGACAAAAGTTGTTCCGCTCGACGAGGCGCACATTTTAATTTCCTATGAAACTTTGTCGTAAAGTCGACGGTTTACGAGATACGGCGTTTTTTCTGTTTTTCTCTGCAACCAAGCGTTCTAGTAAAAAGTGTTTGAGACAAAAGTTGTTCCCCTCGACAAGGCGCACATTTCATTTTTCATGAAACTGTCGTAAAGTCGACCGTTTACGAGATACGGCGTTTTTTTTGTTTCTCTCTGCAACCAAGCGTTCTAGCAAAAAGTGTTTGAGACAAAAGTTGTTCCCCTCGACGAGGCGCACATTCCATCTCCTATGAAACTTTGTCGTAAAGTCGACGGTTTACGAGATACGGCGTTTTCTCTGTTTTTCTCTGCAACCAAGCGTTCTAGCAAAAAGTGTTTGAGACAAAAGTTGTTCCCCTCGACAAGGCGCACATTTCATTTTTCATGAAACTTTGTCGTAAAGTCGACTGTTTACGAGATACGGCGTTTTTTCTGTTTTTCTCTGCAACCAAGCCTTCTAGCGAAAAGTGTTTGAGACAAAAGTTGTTCCCCTTGACAAGGCGCACATTTCACCTTTTATGAAACATTGTCGTAAAGTCGACGGTTTACGAAATACGGCGTTTTTTGGCTGTATCTCCTCAACCAAGCGTTCTAGAGAAAAGTGTTTGAGACAAAAGTTGTTCCGCTCGACGAGGCGCACATTTCATCTCCTATGAAACTTTGTCGTAAAGTCGACGGTTTACGAGTTACGGCGTTTTATCAGTTTTTCTCTGCAACCAAGTTTTCTAGCGAAAAGTGTTTGGGACAAAAGTTGTTCCACTCGACGAGGCGCACATTTCATCTTCTATGAAACTTTGTCGTAAAGTCGACGGTTTACGAGATACGGCGTTGTTTTGTCGTATTTCCGCAACCAAGCGTTCTAGCGAAAAGTGTTTGAGACAAAAGTTGTTCCGCTCGACGAGGCGCACATTTCATCTCCTATGAAACTTTGTCGTAAAGTCGACGGTTTACGAGATACGGCATTTTTTTGCTGTATCTCCGCAACCAAGCGTTCTAACGAAAAGTGAGACAAAAGTTGTTCCGCTCGACGAGGCGCACATTTCATCTCCTATGAAACTTTGTCGTAAAGTCGACGGTTTACGAGATACGGCGTTGTTTCGTTGTATTTCCGCAACCAAGCGTTCTAGCGAAAAGTGTTTGAGACAAAAGTTGTTCGTCTCGACGAGGCGCATATTTCATCTCCTACAAACTTTGTTGTAAAGTCGACAGTTTACGAGATAAGGTTTTTCTACTTTTTCTCCGCAACCAAGCGGTATAGTGAAAAGTGTTTGGGGCAAATGTTGTTCGTCTCGACGAGGCGCATATTTCATCTCCTACAAACTTTGTTGTAAAGTCGACAGTTTACGAGATAAGGTTTTTCTATTTTTTCTCCCCAACCAAGCGTTATAGCAAAAAGTATTTGGGACAAAAGTTGTTCGTCTCGACGAGGCGCATATTTCATCTCCTACAGACTTTGTTGTAAAGTCGACAGTCTACGAGATAAGGTTTTTCTACTTTTTCTCCGCAACCAAGCGTTATAGCGAAAAGTGTTTGGGACAAAAGTTGTTTGTCTCGACGAGGCGCATATTTCATCTCCTACACACTTTGTTGTAAAGTCGACAGTTTACGAGATAAGGTTTTTCTACTTTTTCTCCGCAACCAAGCGGTATAGCGAAAAGTGTTTGGGGCAAAAGTTGTTCGTCTCGACGAGGCGCATATTTCATCTCCTACAAACTTTGTTGTAAAGTCGACAGTTTACGAAATAAGGTTTTTCTACTTTTTCTCCGCAACCAAGCGGTATAGCGAAAAGTGTTTGGGACAAAAGTTGTTCGTCTCAACGAGACGCATATTTCATCTCCTACAAACTTTTTTCAGTGATTTATTTAAAATAGCAACACAAAAATCTAATTGATTTCTATTTTATAATCTCTAAATCAAAAGGAACAAATTTAAAGAAATGATATTATTTTCTATCGTTCTCGCATTTTCTGTTAGAAAAGTTTGTTCCATTGTTGCATCATTTTGATTAAATATGAAGAAATATTTATGAATATATCGTGTAAGAGAAAAAAGATAACGATGAGAGAACTCGATGTAGCAAATATTATAATAGACGAAAAAAAAAACTATCAATTTGAGAATCAATCGTGAATTTACGATAATGATTTGACGAATAAATTTACGAATTTTTATCAATGTTTTTATCAAGGATTTAACAGTACGATACAATTCGATAAGAAACAAAATTCGAGTTGTATGATACTGTAAATAAGATATTTAGGAAAAAGAAAGAATATATCGTCAATGTACCGAAAACTATCATTAATTTACTATATTCACAATTACGATAGAAATTAGATTATTTTAAGATTCCATAAGTTTCCATCGCTTTCTCTCTTTCGACTTTCTCAATCACAGAAGTTTATTACGGTTTTAATTTGTCCCTATCTTTGCTAAATAATTTTGTCAAGTAATTGCGAATGTGCGTAACGACGCGAGTCTAGGCGCGGTGCGGTGGGAGGCGAGAGCGGCCATTGATGCGAGTCTAGACGCGGTGCTGCGGGACGTGAGGGCGGCGAAGCACAGGCAGCGGCGCCGCTTCTCCTCCTTCTCCCCACCGCCGGCAGCCAATGCTTCACAGTCTTCACACAGTGGGCCGCGCTACGGCTCGAGCGGCTCGGCTTTTCCTACGGCGCGCCGCGGCGCGCTCTCATTCGCACAATTAAAAAAATTGATATCTCGATTATTTGTAAACCTAACCCAAGAAAATATTGGACCTGTATGTTCATCTCGATCCCTTCTACCTCTTTACAAGCATTGGCGTGGGTGCTTAGGGACACCCTGTATAGCCGTATAAAGTATGTTCTGATAGTGCAATAATTTATTTGTTTCTTAAATACGAATAATGGTCGTATTATTTAGTCGTATAAAATACATTTCTAATAAAGCAATAATTTATTCGTTTTTTGAAGCTTCTGATCATTTGCAGCGATATGTTGAATCGTGACGTTAAAGGCGAGAAATAACACCCTGAGAATACTTGCGTACTATAATTTCCAAATAAAAATATTTAGATAAAACAACTTCAAATCGCTTTAAAATATTATACTTATAAAATTATTCAAAAACTATGCTTTTCTCTTGACAGTTAATAAGTAAACCGTAAAATGTAAATGTAATATGAATCTTAGTCATGACTAGGCTTGCGCATACGCGGCCACATGTGACTAGAAAACGTATTATATTTACATTTTACAGCTATTTATTAACTCAAGAAAAAATAAATTTCGAACCATTTTATAAGCGTGCTAAAATAATCTGAAGTGTTTCATTCAAATATTTTTTTATTTAAAAATAGCACGCAAGAATTCTCAACGTGTCATTTCTCGTCTCTGACATAATGATTCAACATGACTGCAGCAAGTGTTTAGAAGCCTTAAATTTAAATTTAAGAAAAAATGTTATTAATAAGTATAGAGCATAGATAGGTACATTGTTTTCTGATAACAAATGCATTATCAACCACTTCAAATTTGACGCTCACTCTTTCAATTAAATATTCTAACCCTGATGGCAAAAGAAGTTTAATTTTTTCTACATAACCAGTAGACGTATCTTGTACCACCGAAACTACTTTAGCTATTGTACCATTCACAAGACCCAAAGTAGCATCAATATTACGTCTTATCATAACTTTTGCTCCAATCTTAATTACAATTTCTTTTGAAAGTCCAGCAGTTTTAGAATTATCATCATCATTATTCGACAATAATTTTAATACTTTTTTTTTTACATATGAAGTACAGTTAATTGTATCTTCGGCAATTAATAATATCTCTTTCGAAACAATACGATTTAACATAGCTGCATTAAGAACTTCACACATATCACGAGTAGGCAATAAACAAACAGTGTCCGATGGCAAATTGTCCATAAAATCACATATTTCCTTTAATCTAGATTCCACAGAATTACCTTTAAAAGATATTTTTCTACTTTCAAGATTGGCACAATCAGATCTTGTCAATGAACCAATACGAATTCTCGACAACAATTGTCGATAAGTATTATCCTCTTGCTGACGCATATTAATCGTCAATTCATCATAATGAAATAATGTAGTCCACAAATTAACGGTAATTAAAGAACCAACACATGTCTTAATTTTGTCATTAGATAATTGCACAAAAACAGGATCCTCACGTACGGGAGGTAATTGAAGCAAATCGCCAAATAAAAGAATGTGTTTTCGACCGAACCAACCCTCTTCGACATCATTAGTATCAAATATTTCACTCAATCGAAGATGTATATACATTAAAGTCAAATTCGATATCATTGACACTTCATCAATCACAAAAAGAACAACATCTTTGAGCTCTGCACGTAAAACTTTTAAAACATGATTAGACAATGGTTTATACTTTGAAGTCTGACCGTGTTCAACGGGTAATTGGAGCAATCTGTGAACTGTCAAACCATCAATATTAAATGCTGCTATACCAGTAGGTGCCGCTAGAGCAGTATCTTTGTTAAGATTTTGTTTTATCCAGCATTTAATTGTTTTAATTAAGAAACTTTTTCCAGTTCCACCTTCTCCACTAACATATAATCGTAATATTGAATTCCCCAATCTTACAGTATCAATAACTCTATCGAATACTCTTTTTTGATCCAAATTTAATTTTGTTATCATTTCAGAAACATCGATTTTCTCATCTATTTTATTACCAAGATCTCTAAAATCTTGCATCGCTTCACCAGCTTCTATATTTTGAACACCTATCGGATTATCAGGGTCATCCTGAGACACATTTTTTTGTAATTTTTCATCTTCTTGTCGAACTAACTCTTTTGCATTTTCAAATGCTTTTTGCAACTCTTGTATCTTTTCGTGGTATTGCAATGCCTCCGTAAGATGTAATTTTTCTTTTTCAAATGCTTGCGCATAAGTATCACAATCATCTCTAAGATCCTCTAAATTTCGCCATGGTTTAAACATAAGCAATAAAGAAAAGAAATAATCTTCTGGTCGTGTTTCAACATTGTATTTATAGTGATTAATAAGACATGCGCGTTGTCGCCGTTTAAGATAATGACTATTATTTATTTTATAATATTCAATATTGTTACTTCGCGGTTCGATCGTCGTAATATCATACCATTGTACGAATTCATAAAGAGATACAGACTCCAATTCTTGCGATCTATTTGGATAATAATCATCTATTACAGATGGACAAAATATATCTGTAGATTCACCATCAAGAGTTTCAATTTCTTTACGACTTTTTAATTTCCTCTGTCGTATGCGATTAACATTTAACCATTTAATAGTTGTATTGCGATCAGTCCCATATAAAGGAATACTTAACAATGTATCAGCAGCTTCAAGAGCTCCACATTCTCTATTAGTTAGAGATCGTAAACCATAATTCCAAAGAACACTTGCCAATGATTTGCTTTTATTATTCTTAAAACTTTCAAGATCAAAGTCCGATAACTCACTTTTCCCTGGTTTATTCACATATTTAGTAACATACCATGTAAGCAGTGTCGACTTTTCACCAATATATTGTATATCCATATTTCCTTCCCATGCAGTAAGAAGAGCAGAATTGTAATCATTAATATCAACTTCATCAGCCGTTCGAGGAAGATCATACAATCTGCTTTGATGTTTTAATTGTTTTCTGCCTGCTATCGAAGTTGCTACATCTCTCATACGCAGTGTTTCAGTAACGGGACGAGGAAATCCAAAACGACAACAACGAATAACTTTGCGTCCTACTTTTTTATTACGAAGACAATAATCATTATGTTTATGTCGTTGATGCGTAGTAACACGTCTGTACAATAATGGCGAAATATTTTTATCTGGCTTTTTGCAGGTTATGTATTTTAAAATAAATTTATAAACTTCTTCTATAGAGGATTCACCGAAAATCGGTGCATCTTTAATCCAAACTAACAAGTGAAAATGTTGTATACCTCTACCTTGATATTCTCGTCGCCAAAAATAGTGTGTTACTTCACCAATTGGACAATCTTTGGAACAAATAAAATCTATCATTGCTCGAAATTTATTATCAAGAAATCTCGACGTTGATACAGGATCTTTAGCAACAAGTTCACTGGTACTCAACGAAGAGTTTTGCCATCCATTAACTTCACGAATATAATCACCTAAATCGTCCCATAACCATTCACTAGGACTTAACGTTATAAACCATGTTGCAGGTCCATAATGTCGGGTCATACAATCTAAATCATTTCTTGGTTGACGCCAATATTGCTCAGTATTTCGAAGTGAAGAAAATATAGTATTTAAATTGGATTCCAACGCATCTTTAGACATAGCATCTAAGTATTCTGCAGCCGTGTAACGACTTCGTGGATCAGTTATATTCATTTTATGATAAATTCCACGACTTAACTGACGAATATTCGCTTTATTTAACAAATAGAATAAATATTGTTGATTTAATCTAAATCGTGGATGCCTAGACGTTAAACGACATTTAATAAATTCATGCTCTTGAAGTTTGACCGGTCTTTTTTCATCACATTGTCCATTCGAACCGAATGGATATAAATCTGGAAAACACATCAAATCCAAATTCTTTTCGCGATTATCCAAAGATGAATCTTGAATTTTTAACATTTGATACAAGGCAGTCGCAGTTTTATTTTCTTTTTTTTTCATACAATGGATATATAGTATATTGCTCGTAGTAACTATCACTTTCATCTTTTTGAGTTAACATAGCCTCACGCTGATGCAATGTAACTTCCATGTGATCTGTTATCTCTTGCATTTGTAAATCTGAATTATTTAACGGTTTACATTCTTCATTAAATAAAACTTCTGTATCATTTTTTGTTTCTTGAATATAAAATTCTGCATTATTAAGATTTCCCAAATTTAATTTATTGTGAGTATTGGGCAATACAATACCAGAATATAAGAAATTATTAATTCTTAACCATTTTAAAGCTTCATAAATTTTTTTAAGATCTACTAAATCTTCCCAGATAATTTTTGATTTGGTTGGAATATTTCTTACCAAAATACATAGTTCATGATTTAAATTTATTGGATCAGTTTTAGAACATAATTTATTAAAAGTCTCCTGTAAGGGAAGTGGTAAATGAAAAGTTGTACCTTTAACTTTCTGTATTTTTTGTCTCTCAGAAATTTTTTTATTAAAAACTGTTCCCATTTTAACTACAGTTTGAAAAGCTTTAGCTCTCTGTATAAGCATTTTCTCAAATTGATTAAGAGACGATATTACTTCCGGTACATCATTAGCAAAGAGATTATTCAAAATGCAATAAGCAGGCAACAAACCGCTACGAAATTTTTTATCACAATAATGACATATATATTGCGGATTAATATTTTGTTGCTCTACGTATGCCATTAAATCTTTCCAAATTGGATTTTTTCTACATGTCTGAAGTTTACTAATTTTAGAAACATTTTTTTTATAACAAAGTCTCTCACATGACACACAAATATACCGCAGTGTGTCCAATGAACGTTTTTTCAAAGCTATAAACGCATTATGATATTTAGAAATAATATCATCATCACTCAAAATTGTATCAAATTGCTGATGCTTGTACATATCTGCTTTCTCTTGTACTGAAGTTATAATTTGTTTTAATTTATCAACCTCACCAGAAGTTAACGCTTCATCCAGCTCTAATATTTTTTTATAAAAGCTGTAAAGTTGATACAGCAAACGTCTAATATTTCTTACTTTTGGGAAATGAGGTGATAATAATTGCATTGGAATAGACATAGCTTTACAAAGATTTAAATCAATATAACAACTATGTGCATGGCCCTTCTTAGCATTACCTAATTTCTTATCAAAAATTGTCACAGTGCATTCATAAATTTTTTGCATTAATTCCGGTACGTTTTTCAAAGTACATTTATTTATAGCTTGTAAGAATTTTTGATATCTATCAATTAGAAACGGATTCTTAATTTTACATAAAATATTGCACGACCACGATTTTTTTGCTCGTGCTTCTATTAAAGGTAATGCATTAACAATTTGTCCTCTTGTATTTAATATTAAAGGTTCACTTATATTGATTTCGGATGAAGTAATATTATGATACATGGAATCCGTGAAATAATTCTCGGACGAAGCTGTATGTCTAGATATACCACATAACGCACTTAATTTATCATCAACTGTAGAATATTCTGCAGCAACAGTTAAACATGTTTCCGATTTATTTTTAAGCAGACTTAACGTTTTATATATATTACGAATATAATTGTTTCTAATAATGAAACACCAGCGTACAATTTGTTCTGCTTTTAGTCGTTCTTCAATATAATCTTTACTACAATCTGTAATTTTTTGTACATGTAAAATATTTTTAACTAATATGTCAAAAGAACCGTGAATTTTTATAAAATTTGTTGATCGAAATTTTGAATACTTTTTATTAACATTTTTGGCAATATTGTAATTTTTCTCTGCAAATATGGACTCAGATTTTCTTTTCTGATAATATCGTTTATTGTAAAGCCACTTACGATCAGAAGATAATTCTTTTTGTCTTTCTTGTTCACGCTCAGAATTGATGAAATAACGTATCTGTTTTTGTACACGTTGTTTTTCTAAAGTCTTTTTGTAGTGACATCGTTTTTTAATACGATTATTTTCTAAATCTCTTTTATAACGTTCTATTTTTTTAGCGCGATTATTTTGTAAGTCTCGTTTGTATCGTTGTACCTGTTTAGCGCGATTATTTTCTAAATCCCGTTCATATTGACATCGCTTTTTAGCACGATTATTCTCTAAATCCTGTTGATATAGTCTTCGTTTTTTAGCACGATTAGTGTCTAAATCCTGTTGATATCGGAGCCGCTTTTTAACACGATAACTTTCTATTTTTTCACCATAATGCGCTTGGTTGTTACTATGTTTATTGTTTTCTTGCTGATATTGTTTATTTTTATTAATATGTCCTAATTCAAAATTATATTCCGAATATTTATTTTTATTTTCTGCATTTGTATCTTGAATGTTTATTTTTTCTTGCTTATTATCACTACATACATCATTATCAATCTCATGATAAATATTTTCAATATACAATTCACTTTCTAATCCTTTATCAATCTTTTCAACATAAATATTATTTATTATTGATTGTATTTTTTTTTCTTTTAAGCTTTGCGTTTTTATTAAATCGTTATTTAATTTTTCCTTAGTTTGCCAAGAATCATAATTTTCTTGAAATTGATTTAATTTTAGAGGAAAGTGCTCAATTTTATTGGATTCAAACATTTGTATTAAATGCGTACGCATTAAGCTAACGTCATATCTTACATTTTCGGGTTTAGTGTTAAAAAATAGTGAAACAGCAAATGCTATGGCAAAAACACCACAATCATGCGTATTCGGTTGTTCTTGCACAAAAGGAAATTTTACAGGACACTTAATAAAATCATACGTTGGAAATAATTTGTCCAAAAATTGTTTCTGACAGTCACTTAATATTTTTGAATTAAAAGAATCATAAATATATATATTCTTTGTATCATAATAACAACATGTCCAATGTAGTCCCAACCTCGTAACAGGTAATATCTGTATATGTTTTTTATTGGTTGATATTGGTTGCACTCTATCTATTGTTTGTATTCGCCATGTTCCAACAGGTCTATAAGCAGAATACTTTTCTAAGAGATGATTAAAATGATCCATATGCAGATCATTTAACCATTCACCTTGAGCAATAATACTCTTTTGTTCTGACGACAGCGTCATTTCTCGACGTTTCTTTTTATTGACTTCAAAATCGTTTTTATTTTGTAGATGATTATTAGCAAATTTATTTTCTATATCTTTGTTTACTTCGTAAACTTTCACGTTATTTTTATATTTATTATTAGAATCAATATTTTCTACGCACGATTTATTTTGAGATTTATCAAACTGCTCAATATTTTTTGATATTAATATGCTTGATAATTCTTTTTTAGTTTGTTGAGAATTGCAAATTTTTTGATTCAATTTCTGTGATTGCGTTTTTTCACTTTGACGTTTGGTACGTAAACGAAACGCTTCAGCCTCTTTTGCTCTTATTACTGCTAATGGAAGCACTGTCTGAGGCACACCATACTTTAAATCTTGAGGAAAGTGCTCAATCTTATTAAATTGAAAAAGGTCTAATAAGTGCGAGCGCATTTTGCTAATGTTGTATCTTACTTTTTCGGGTTTAATATTGAATAATAACGAAGTAGTAAAAGCTATTGCAAAAACCCCACAATCGTTACAGTTTGGTTGTTGTTGCACAGTAGGAAATCTTATAGGCTTTTTATCAAAAGAATAAAATGGAAATAATCGTCTCAAAACTTGTTCATGACGTTTGTGCAACTTCTTTTTATTAGACGAATCAAAAATATATATATGTTTTTTCTATCATAGTAACAGCACACCCAATGTCCATTTACATTTAATAGCTCATGTAACTTATACAAATGTAATGAACTAGATTCACAAGTATCTAAATCAAAATCAGAACTATGTAAAATCTGTATATGTTTTTCATTTTCTGACATAGACGGTATTGTATCAGGAATATAAGTTTGCAACGTACTAACGGGTTTATAACTTGAATTACTTTTTAAAAGGTGATTAAAATGCTCCATGTGCATATCTTTTAACCATCCACCTTGAACAATAATACTTTTTTCTTCTGACGAGAGCGTTACTTGTTCTTTTGTTTTTATGGACATTTTTATGTAAAATAATTATTTATAATAAATAGAACAATTTTGTATTGACGCACAGTAACCGTTTTTGAGGTGCACAGCAACCGTTTTTATATACGCGCACAGCAGCCGTATTTATATAAACGCGCAAAGCAGTCGTTTTTACGCGCACAGCAGCCGTATTTATATAAACGCGCAAAGCAGCCGTTTTTATATACGCGCACAGCAGCCGTATTTATATAAACGCGCAAAGCAGTCGTTTTTATATACGCGCACAGCAGCTGTATTTATATATGTATAAAAAAGGAAAAAAAATAAGAAGGAAAAATAAAAAGAAAAAGCCTTACCTCTTTTCTCTAAATCAGTAGATAATATAAGTATCTATGTGACTAAAAACATGTAAAAAAGAAATATTACATATAAAACCTCGTCTACAATAGCAGTAGTAGTAAGGTCATTGGCCGATATTCATAGTCAAATCTTATTTTAAGATTGTCTTAAGCAATGTCTTAAAATGCTAATACGACTCTGTGATTGGTTGATGACATCTTAAGACAGTACTTAAGATAATCTTAAATATGAAACCCGACTATAAATATTGCAACATAAAAGCTTTATACTCATTGACTGTCGCAAATTACAATTACCTTACCACTATTGCTATTATAGACGAGGCTTAACATAACATCTCAAAAGTCTGACCCATCCCCTAAAGCTTGGAAACGGCTTTAAAACATGATGAACACGTGGACTTGACATGGGCCGGTATTCATCGGCCGGTACCGGTATTAATAGTCAAATCTTATTTTAAAATCATTTCGAGCAATATCTTAACATGCTAATACGGCTCTATAATTGGTTGATGGCATCTTAAGACAGTACTTAAGATGATCTTAAATATAATGGCCTGTTCTTTTCCACTGCACTGCTGCACTCGTGCAATAAGTTAGAGTGAGAAAAAATATATTTATCTTACTCTAACAGTGCAACAATGCAGCGAAAAAGAACAAGCCACAAGATTTGACTATGGCCAATATTCATAGACATGTCTTATTTTTAAAATTGTCTTAAGTACTGCCTTAAGATGTCATCAACCAATCAGAATATTAAGGCGGAATTTATAGACCGATCTTATTCAAGCACGATCTTGAGACGTCAATGCTATTATTTCATTGGTTAAGTAAGTCTCAAGTCTGCTCGAAGCTAGACTTAAGACAATTCTTGAACTTAAGATCGGTCTATAAATTCCGTCCTTAGTATCTTAAGACATTGCTTGAGACGAATCTTAAAATAAGACTCGAATATGAATCCCGGTCCGGTATTTAATAACAAGATTACAAGATCACCTTAATATTTATGTATTACCATAACGTCCTCCTGACCTTGGCAACATCGATTTTTTTCAAAATCATATTTTTTCCATTATTAATATCCTACCTACAATTTTCATCTGAAACATTTTTCCATATCTAAATCTAAAGCCATTTCCGACATTTAGGCTGGTATTCATAGTTAAATCTTATTTAAAGATCGTCTCAAGCAATATCTTAAAATGCTAATACGGCTCTGTGATTGGCTGATGGCATCTTAAGACAGTACTTAAGATGATCTTAAATATAAGATCCGACTATGAATACCGGCCTTAGGAAATAAGTTAGTAGAGATGCTCTGTTTAAAAATAAAAATATTAATTTTTTTCCAGTTTACACTATTTTAATTATAAAATAATATAAAAATCAAATAGAGGCAAACGAGCATTGAGGATGCAGTACTTATATCCATAAATATACTCATATTTTCATAAACTTAACAAGTTAGCTCTTCAAAATTGACGAATTAGCTTTTCAATACAAAAGGTTCTATGTTTCTAAAAAACATTATTACTTTTCACATTTTTACTCCTTCAGAAATACAGAATCGACCACCTAAATCCATATTTAAACAGATCATAAAATGTTAACTTATTTAATTGTAAAAGCATTGTTAAAATTCGGATTGTCAGAATAAGTATAAACGTGTCAAAACATAAATAAAAAATAACATAACCGTGTTTTCACTCTTAATGCCCGCTTGCTTTTATCTAATTTTGTAAAATTCCAAAAGTCTTTTGAAAATAGTTATACATTTATTGATACTTACTAAAATATTATTTTCAATACTTTCTTCTCACGTTTGATTTAATAATAATCAAATTATATTGATAATCTGTATCAATGAAGACAAACCGCGGCCATAAACAATCTATCAACAATAAAGACATCATCCAAACGGCTATAAAATTTCTAAAGCTGCGTTCGCAAACGCTAGAAATAAAAATCTTTGGTTAATTCTCTTATGCGTTATGCATTAGGGCATTAAGCTAACATTTCATGTATCGTACAAGTTAATTAGACTGTTCAATTAACAATAAGATAGAGCATTTCTAAAGACTCGGAAACCTCTCTATAGTCTGTGACCAATCAAGAACGTCCAACCAGTTTGTCGTACGACACATGAATATTAGCCTTATTTATGCGTTATGCAAAAGTCTGTGCCCCCAAGATAAAGTGCAATCAAAAAGATGGCGGCCAACGAAGACGTAATGTAAGTATCGTTAATACTACAAATATTTAAGAAATATTTATACATTCCTACGATATCCGTCGATACTAATAAACTAAAGAATAAATTATTTTCAGAATGATGGAGACGGACTCAGTGGGAGACGAAATTATAGCACATGCAGCTTCCGAAATAGAGAAGCTGCATGTGCAGCAGACAACGAATATGCCGCCAACGGCGGCGGCGGTGGCAGGGCCGACGACATTGGCCCCGCCACCACCACCGCCGCCGTCGTCGACAATGTCGGCCCCACCACCGCCGCCGCCGTCGACAACGTCGGCCCCACCACCGCCGCCGCCGTCGACAATGTCGGCCCCACCACCGCCGCCGCCGTCGACATCGGCCCCACCACCGTCGCAGCCGCCGTTGACATCGACATCGGCCCTACCACCACCACCGCCGCCGGCGACGTCATCGGCCTTACCACCACTATCAATACCGCTACCGCCGACGCCGATGCCGACGGCGACGGTGACGGCGGCGTCAGCACCGACATGGTACCCATGGGCTCCGTGGATATGGCCGTGGGGAGGATTTATGCAGTCACCACCACCACCACCACCACCACCACCACCACCGGCATTGCCACAACAAAATACAAGACGTAAGTAAAAATTTCAAGGCTCAACATAATAATTATCAAAATTAAATTAGAAAGAGGCAAATGAGCCACTACAAGGTATTGGCGTAGAAAAACGTATATTATCTTAGTGTAACATAAGTAGACGTTTCAGTCTCGTATATCAAATCATTTTTAATACAAACAAATTATAAAACTGTGCACAGATTACATAGTATATTAACATTGTTTTTTGAATTCATGCTAAGATATGTTTCAATTCCATTCTACGTCAAGACTTTGTAGTGGTTTATTTGCTTCTTTCTAATTAAATGATAAAAAAAAGAATATTAATATTTTATTAATGTTTTATTTTTTCTTTTTTACAGCTCCTCGCTGGCAACGCGGGAGCAAGAAATCAAAAAGGGGCCACGGGCAAGACCGCGGGAGAGGCCGTGGGAGAGGACGCGGGAGAGGCCGTGGGAAGCACATTGGCAGAGGCCAAAATATATATATTACCTATCAGTAAAAAGTAAGTAATATAAGTAATAATAAAAACAACACATCACAGTAAATGTACAAAATAAATAACATTTTGTTTTATTGTTTCAGAGCATAAAAACGCATCCTGGTTTTTTTTGTACGAAATGTAATTTTTAATTAAATAAATATATAAGCATAATTAAATTTAAATTGAATATGTATATTTTTTATAACCATCCCTTTTATCCGAATTCACGCGATCCACATTTTCCTTTCCATATTCTATAAGTAATATAGGGAACAAAAATAGCTATTGCTTCTACTCCAGTCCACAGGTCGGGCGCAAGGAGATGGGTCTGAGTGTGCCATGTGCAACCTGGAGATGCGCTTACTGAAGGGATTAATAATTTGCAACATATCAGTGAACGTGAGCCAAAGGACTTTGATCTGTTGATGCATCCATGTGCCAGGAGTATTTTTATGAAGCATTCCAAGTAAGCTATTGAGAGCAGGTATACCCTGAAAATCCTCTGTGAAGGAAGACCAGATTGTGGCAACGGGTTGTGCATATTCGTTGTTTCTGGGTCTATCTTTCCTAGATGGCATGATGAGGAAGAAGAGTCAATTTCAAATAGCAGATGCAAGGCCTTTGAAGAACAGCAGTTACGGTACAATATTTATACTTAGACAGTATACAGTTTTACAACCTAACTTAAAGAATACCATCAAATGCGTTGCCTCGTTTCATATTAAGATAGAACCTCGATAGATCAATATATTTGATGAGAAACTGCACTCATTAACGATAATATGTCACTTCTGTAAATCAATGATGATCTATTTCTATCTTTATTTTTGTATATATTTACTATTATCTAATTTTTTTCACTTTTCTTTATTTAAAATTCCATAATTTTAAGTTTGATCCTAAAATTTCAGCTGTTTAACGTTGACTGATGGTTTAACTATATAAATACTTATATAATCAAAGTATGTGTGCTTAAAAACAGTATCTAACAGTATAAATCTATCTTTTAGAGAGATGGTGTTTCTGATGATTATAACAAACTTAATCCGGAGCATAAGCAGATATATAAATTTCTAAGAACATTGTTTAACGCCGCTTAACTCATTATTGACTGTGCTATTATAATGTTGGTTTACTTTGAACACGTACTTATGCAGAAAGAAGATTCTGTAGATGCTGCAATTCAAGATAAATGTTCCTACTAGTGTATATACCAAATTACACATAATAAAAATTCTTTAGTTTAAAATTAGCAGCATTGATTGTATTAAGTTAACATAATCCAAAGCATAAACAGATATATAAATTTATTAAGACATTGTTGTTTTAACGTCGCTTAGCTCACCGCTGATGATGCCATTACATTTTTATTTTACTTATATTATATGCCAAATATTTCTTGTTTTTCAATATTTACAATAAACCGAATGAAAAGTGAAATGAAATACAATAGAATAAAACAGGAAAATCTATAGGAAGTAATATTTGGCATATAATATAAATAAAATAAGTAATATAATGTAATAATAGTAATGTTGTAATGGCACCGTCAGCGGTGAGCTAAGCGGCATTAAACAATAATGTCTTAATAAATTTATATATCTGCTTGTGCTCCGGATTATGTTAACTTAAACAATCAATGCTACTAACTTTAAACTAAAGAATTTTCATTATCATTATTTTCTTAAATCATATAAATTACATTTGAGAGTAATAAGTAATTTGGTATATACACTAGTAGGAACATTTATATTAAATTGCAGCATCTACAGCATCTTCTTTCTGCATAAGTACGTGTTCAAAGTAAACCAGCGTTATAATAGTACAGTCAGTGGTGAGCTAAGCGGCGTTAAACAATGTTCTTAGAAATTTATATATCTGCTTATGCTCCGGATTAAGTTTATCATAATCAGAAACACCATCTCTCTGAAAGATAGATTTATACTGTTAGATACTGTTTTTAAACATACATACTTTGACTATATAAGTATTTATATAGTTAAACCATCAGTCAACGTTAAACAGCTGAAATCTTAGGATCAAACTTAAAATTATGGAATTTTCAATAAAGGAAAGTAAAAAAAAATTTACAGAAGTGATATATTATCGTTAATGAGTGTAGTTTATCAAATATATTAATCTATCGCTGCAAGGTTCTATTCTTAATATGATAAATGGCTGAGGCAACGCATTTGATTGTATTCTTTAAGTTAGGTTGTAAAACTATACTGTCTAAGTATAATATTGTACCACAACTGCTGTTCTTCAAAAGTCTTGCATCTGCTATTTGAAATTGACTCTTCTTCCTCATCATGCCATCTAGAAAAGATAGACCAAGAAACAATGAAATATGCACAACCCGTTGCCACAATCTGGTCTTCCCTTCACAAAGGACTTTCAGGGTATACCTGCTCTCAATAGCTTACTTGGAATGCTTCATAAAATACTCCTGGCACATGGATGCACCAACAGATCAAAGTCCTTTGGCTCGCGTTCACTGATATGTTGCAAATTATTAATAGTAATCCCTTCAGTAAGCACATCTCCAGGTTGCACGTGGCACACTCACACCCATCTCCTTGCGCCCGACCTGTGGACTAGAGTAGACGCAATAGCTATCTTGTTTCCTATATTACTTGTAGAATATGGAAAGGAAAATGCGGACCGCATGAATTCGGAACTGCACAGTGATGTGGTGTAAAAGTAGTACGTTCAATCTTGACGTTAGGTAGTTGAGTTAAATAGCGTAGTACTGGGTACTACTTTTGCTTGCTCCAACATTATCCTCTTTTTTTTAAATAGATTTTTTATGATTTTGGCTTCTTATCCACAGTAGGACGTATACACTTCGCACAAGACACTTCTTCCTCTCTTTCTTTTAAAAACTAAAAATAAAACATAATACAAGTATTACTCTTATCTCAGAATATTTATCATACAATTTTTGTGTAACTTATCTGAGATAATTATCAATTTAGGCATAGCCATATTTTCTTTCATGATGTAATCTACGATGTAAGATGAAAGCGCGAGGTATGACAAGTCTAATTTTTATATTACATAATTTC